>NC_081407.1:327885022-328185022 GCF_030272615.1 Cryptomeria japonica
TCCTTCTCTCTCTTCCTATCCCCTTCTCTCCCTGTCTCTAACTCTCTCTCCCTACCCCTCTCCTTATAATATTCTATCCCTCTTTCTACCCCCTACTCTCTCTCTCTCTCTCTCTCCTCTCTCTCTCTCTCTCTCTCTCTCTCTCTCTCTCTCTCTCTCCTCTCTCTCCCTCTCTTAATCTTATTCTCATCCTCTCTCACTTCTCTTTCTTTCCCTATCTCTCCCTCTCTTCCTATCCCCTTCTCTCTCTCTCTCTCTCTCTCTCTCTCTCTCTCTCTCTCTCTCTCTCTCTCCTCTCTCTCTCCCTTTCTTAATCATATTCTCACCCTCTCTCCCTTATCTTTCTTCCCTATCTCTCTCCCTCTCTTTCTAACCCCTTCTCTCCCTGTCTCTAACTCTCTTCCTCCCCCTCTCCTTATCCTATTCTATCCCTCTCTTCCTACCCCCTCTCTCTCTCTCCCCCTCTCTCTCTCTTCCTCTCTTCCTATCCCCTTCTCTCTCTCTCTAACTTCCTCCCCCTCTCCTTATCCTATTATATTGCTCTCTTCCTACCCCATACTCTCTCTCTCTCTGAATCCTATTCTCACCCTCTGTCCCTTCTCTTTCTTCCCTATCTCTCTTCCTATCCCCCTTCTCTCTTTATCTCTAACTCTCTCTCCCTCCCCCTCTCCTTATCCTATTCTATCCCTCTCTTCCTACCCCCTACTCTCTCTCTCTAACTCTCTCACCCTCCCCCTCTCCCTATCCTATTCTCTCTCTCTCTCTGAATCCTATTCTCACCCTCTGTCCCTTCTCTTTCTTTCCCTATCTCTCTTCCTGTCCCCTTCTCTCTTTGTCTCTAACTCTCTCTCCCTCCCCATCTCCTTATCCTATTCTATCCCTCTCTTCCTACCCCCTACTCTCTCTCTCTCCAACTCTCTCTCCCTCTCCCTCTCTCTCTCTCTGAATCCTATTCTCACCCTCTGTCCCTTCTCTTTCTTTCCCTATCTCTCTTCCTATCCCTTCTCTCTTTGTCTCTAACTTTCTCTCCCTCCCCCTCTCCTTGTCCTATTCTATGCCTCTCTCTCTCTCTCTCCTCTCTCTCTCCTCTCTCTCTCTCTCTCTCTCCTTATCTCTCTCTAACTCTCTCTCCCTCCCCCTTTCCTTATCCTATTCTATTGCTCTCTTCCTACCCCCTACTCTCTCTCTCTCTCTCTCTCTCTCTCTCTCTCTCTCTCTCTCTCTCTCTCTCTCTCCTTCTCTCTCTCTCTAACTCTCTCTCCCTCCCCCTCTCCTTATCGTATTCTATTTCTCTCTTCCTACCCCCTACTCTCTCTCTCTCAATCCTATTCTCACCCTCTCTCCCTTCTCTTTCTTTCCCTATCTCTCTCCCTCTCTGCCTATCCCCTTCTCTCTCCCCTTCTATTTCTTTCCCTATCTCTCTCCCTCTCTTCCTATCCCCTTCTCTCTCTCTCTCCACTTCTTCTTTGGTTCCTAGTTCTCCATAACCCGTACGGGTTATGCAAAACTAAGGCCAAAACTTCTAGTTTTGCATAACTCACGTTTTTGAATTTCATAGAACACACATGGGTTATGAGAAATTTCATTTTTTTTTGCATGTGGCCACTTTTATGTTCACCATCTTGGTGCACTTACCCCTCACATACCTAGGAGTCCTCTGACTCTCATTTCCTCTTCCCTGATCTTCAGTTACTGTAGAATTCTTTGATATTGTCGGAGTAACTGGTTCAACACTCTATTCCAGTAAAGGTACTACCGGTTCAAATATAATCATTTTTATTGTTGGTTCCTTCTCATAAACTTTGATTTGACTTCTATTAAGCTCATCTACTTTGACATTAGCACTCTCCATAATTCTCTGCAATCTCTCGTTATAACATCTATATGCTTTTCTTTCATTAGAATAACCAAGAAATATGCCTTCATCACATCTAGGATCAAGTTTGCCAATGATATCATCTCTCATGATATAACATTTATTGCAAAAAATTCTGAAATACTTAACTGTAGGTGTATTGCCAAACCATAATTGATAAGGTGTCTTACCAGTTTCTCCTTTGATATGTACTCTGTTGAATGTATAAACCGTTGTGCTCACTACTTCTCTCTAGTAGATATGAGGTAGACTAGCTTCCATCATCATTGTTCTAGCAGTATCCAAGATAGTTATGTTCTTCCTTTCTACAACTCCATTTTGTTGAGGTGGTCGGGGAGCAGAAAATTGTCTTCTTATACCATCCTTCTCACAAAAGTTATTAAACTCACTGGATGTGAATTCTCCACCATGATCTGACCTCAAACATTTAATCTTCAATCCTGTCTCAATTTCCACTTTAGCCTTAAAGATTTTAAACTTTTCAAATGCCTTAGATTTTTCTTTTAGAAAAGTAATCCACATCATTATAGAATAATCATCAATGATTAGCATGAAATATTTATCACCATGAAAACTTGTAACTCTAGTAGGACCACACAAATCAGTATAAATAAGATCAAGAACATCATTTGATTTATCTTGTATACTCCTAAAAGAGGTTCTGACCTGTTTACCCATTTGAAATTCTTTACATATCGGATTATAGGGCTTTATAATCTTAGGTATATCCCTAACTACCTTAGTTGAACTGATCATTACAATACAATCAAAATTCACATGGCACAACCTTTTATGCCATAGCCAACTCTCATCAATCTGTGTAATCAAACATGTCTTCTCACTTAAGTTAAAATGAAATATGTTACCTAAAATTGTCTATGTACCGGTTGCAATATCCAAACTAGATCTGTTAATGATTTTGCATTTTTCATCCTTGAACTATAGTTGAAATCCCTTATCCACCAGTTATCCTAAACTCAAAAGATTATCCCTTGAACCTTCAACATAATAAACAGTGTTAGTATTGTTCTTACCATCCAATGGTATAGTTCCTTTTCCTTTGATCATACATGCTTTGTCATCTCCAAATCTAACTAGATTGCCATCAAATTCTTGTAAAGATAGAAACTTCCCTTTATCTCCAGTCATATGATGTGAACAACCACTGTCAATTACCCATTCATATTTGTCTTCAATGTTAACGGCAAGTGCCTTCTCTTCAGGTACATTCTCTTCCAGTGTCAGATCATCTTCCTTGATAGCTAGGAACACCCATTCCTTTCCATTGTCGGAACCACTAGCAAAGTCTTCTGCCAATTCATCATCAGAATCAGTAATGCCTTCCTCATCCGCTATGTAGCATTATTTATCTCTATTTTTCCTGTACTTATACTTGTTCTGATATCTAGGATATTCTTAAATGATCTTCTAACTATTTCTTCAAATCTTGAATTCCTTTCAGGACATCTAGATGCAAAATGACCAATCTTATTACATGCAAAACATTTAAAAGGTGCTTTTCCTTCATACTTACTTCCTACTGGTCCTTTAGGTCCTCTTCTAGCAAATAGTGCTTCAAGTTGCTCAAACTCATCATATTCTCTCTTCATATCCTCTAATTCCTTTGCATATGAAGCTTTCCAATCTTGCTTACCGATTGTAGATTTAGATTAATGAAAAGCAAGTTTAGTCTTCACAGCTCTAGAAGGTCCAAATTCTTCAAGCTCAAAAGATGATAGTTTCCCAACCAAAGTATCTTTGTTGACAGATGTATTAGCCATTGTTATCAACTCATTAATAGCAACAGACTTCATTTTGTAAGCCGATGATAGGGCTCTCAGAACTTTAGAAACAATTTCATCTTCGCTCAGAGTTCCACCACAACATTGAATTCCCATAACAATCTCATTTACCCTTTCTATGAATGCGTAGTCCTTTCATCTTCTTCCATCTTCAGGTTTTCATATCTCACTCGATAACCATTAAGTTTAGCAATATTTACTATAGACTCACCTTCATTAAGAGTCTCCAACTTATCCCATATAGCCTTTCCAGATGATTTGTCAATTAATCTCATTATTTGTTGACCAGAAAGTGCACACAAGAGGGCTTCTCTTTCTCTACAATCATTCTCAAGCTCCTTATCCAGGTTTGTCGGAGAAGGATTGCTAGATCCTAGATTATAAGGTGTGACACCAATCTATGTGATCTCCCAAATCTCCTTGCCACTTGACATCTCAGATGAGTCTCCATCTAAATCTTCCATAATGTGTAATTTATTCTATCAAGCCTAGAAATATCTCTCCGAAAGATAGCTCTAGATGAACTGATGAACTTGAACTGTTAGTCACCATAGGATCTTCCTCAAGCAGTTAAGATTTCTATAAAGAGGACCAAAGCTCTGATACCAATTGTTAGATAGTTCAAATAACCAAAAGACAACTAAGAGGGGGGTGAATCAGTTGTCACAAATTAATGGAACCATTAGCAAAAAGTAGTATACCAAAAATTACTGTACTCAAACACTTTATCAGTCTAGCGGTAAACCGGTATAACAGTTTAACTAACAAACTGGTTAACATAAATGCAAACCAAACAACAAGTAAGGCATTCACCCATAGAAGCACAATCACCATAACACAAGAGGTTTTGACGTGAAAACCCAAATGGGAAAAACCACGGTGAGATGAAACTCACAAGTAACTATCTGCATAATAGTAACCAGACCGATTAAGGTCAGACCAGTTAAGGTGATACAATGTTCTTTACCAAAACAGATCCTGTTAGGAATCTCAATCTCTATTAGGAGATAAGTCTGATTAACGACTACCTTGTGAGAGGATTTTAGATCCACAGATGTGAATCACCTTGTTAGAGGATTTACAAAGGCTTTTCTGGGCCTACTCGGTTAAGGGTTTCTAACTTGTCAAAGATGTGAGTAATCAACAAGTGAATGATCCAGCAAATAGGATAGTCTACTTGGTTAGATCCATGATAGCTTATTGCTAATGCATTTCAACATTACTTCAGTCTTCAGTAAATCCACACTCTGTTATAGTACACAGACTTGATCTTTTCTATTAAGATCGCACATATAAGAACTCATCAACCACTTCAAACCCTAACAGCTACACACATATTAAAACCCTAGACATGATGTTCTTAAAAGGAATCTGATTTCATGTCGGTCCAATAGAATTACATTGCAAGTTCCTAGGTTCATTGTATCTAGACACATTTGGTAACACAACACAAAATCACCATCAAAGTGTCGGTGGATGGTAACCCATCACAAAGATATACCGGTTGGTAACTCATCACAGAGTATTACTAGTTTATACAATTTTACCGATTACCGATTGGTAACTGAGCGTAATACTGGTTGATAGAAATGAAGACTGGGAAAATGATAACTGCCACTTCTAGTTCCTTTGCTCCATTCGGCTTGAGATCCTCGAACCGCTTGAGGTCCTCATGCCGCTTAAGATCGGTAAATACTTTCTGCAAGACACTGATAGTCTAAAGACTATAATATAATACCGGTTTGAAACAAATACTAGTTGAGCATAACTCATACATACAAAAAGTGATCTCATAGCAAGTGTGTGTCCATCAATGACAATCACAACATAATCATAAAAAATGCCAACAATCTCCCCCTCTGGCATTGATGGCAACACTTAGGAAAAATTTTGACGTCTAAGTGTTTTAACAAAAGAAATATGCCTTAATAAAAAATACTCCCCCTAAGCATATACACTATCCCTTTGTAGAAAAGAAAATTTATACTACTTCCTTACAGAGATAAACATTAGTATACATAGCATGCATCAAAATTTTAAACACCAAAATACTTCTCCCCCTTTGCCAACAATGACAAAATACAACTAAATAACCCCTATTTCTATTAGCTGAATAAATGTTTATGACAATAAAGAGTGAAACTTGTCAAAAACTAATTTAAAGTCTTGCATAAATTGCTTCATGGATAAGGACCATGACTCAAGTAATGAGGTAGCAACCTCACTCTCCATTTACATCTGGGATACGTGTTCCTCCATGGCATCCAAAGTACTCATCTCTTGAGTAACCGTCAAGGCATCCAGATTGAGATAGCACTTCTGAAGTATTCGCAGTCTTGGTAGTAGAACCAGTTGTAGTTCCTGCAAATCCTTGGTCCGATTGCTGATCTCCAAATCAATTCTTGCAGCCTGAAGTTGAAACCGGTGAACGGTTTACCCATAAGCAGTAAAGGAGTCATATGGGGTCTTGAAGGTGCTTATGAATGTCTGCAATCAGTTTGCAGTTTGTCTTTCTGGGCAAGCACATCATCACAGAATAGATGGGGTAGGCATATCTTACTAAGCAACAATTTCCCCTCATCCATTGCATCTCTGATGTCCTTTTGTGCCTTCTACAGATCAGACCGGCACTCATGTAACTTTTTCACCAAGGCAGTGTTCAAAGCCTTTTGATGCTCCTTCTTGGCATGCACTTTGGCAACCTCTTCTAGGCTTTGTACCTGGTCCTCCACAACTGTACATAAGAGTTTTAGTTGGGCTAGAGAGGAATCGGTATTGGGGAGGTTGGTACCGGGTATCAAACTGGTAAGAGTGTCCACTACAGCTTGGATCACATCTTGCTCCTTCTTCCTTCTTATCACCTCTAGGCGTTCTTGAGCAAGCTTAATGCTTTGTAGCAACTTCGATTCATTAGCAGATTGGAGGTCAATGGGACTGGTAAAGTCAGGCGATTTGACTTGACTACCGGTTGCCTTTGGGGTCTCCACCTGTGTGCTCTATGTCGCTTCCTCCTTCTCTTTGGCTCTTAACTTAGCTTCTTCTACCTTCTTGCTTTCTTTTCTCTTCTTCCTTCTTCTTCTCTTCTTCTTTCTGCTCCTTTTCTTCTTCATCCTTCTTCTTCTTCTCCTCTTCCTTCTTCTTCTTCTCCTCTTCCTGCTTCTTCTTCTCTTAAGTCTTTCTCTTCTCCTCTTCATGCTTCCTCTTTTCCTCTTCCTTTATCTTTTCTTCTTCCTGTCGTTTCTCTTCTTCTTTCTTTTCTTCTTCCTTCTTCTTCTTCTCTTCCTCTTGTTTCTTCTTCTCCTCTTCTTTTCTTTTTTTCCTCTTCTAGTTTCCTCTTCTCCTCCTCTTTTTTCTTTTCTTCCTCTTTTCTCTTTTTCTCTTCTTCTGCCTGTTTCTTCTTTTCAACTTCCTTTTGCTTCTTCTCTTTTTCTGCTTGCTCCTTGGCAGCCTTTTCTTTGTCCTATTTTTCCTGTCCTGCCACTTCTGATGGTGTACCCAGAGTGACATTTTCACCATTCAAGGCATCATCATCAATAGGATCCATTTGATCAGTGACCTGTTCTCCTTCACTGTCATATACCTCATCCGGTTTATTGGTTGTCGGTTCTTGCTCAGCTTTCCTATTGGCTTCATCCACTTGATGCAACCTTAAAGCGACTTGGGTATGAGAGTGGGTATCTTTTACCACTTCAAGAACTTTTCCTTCTAGCAACAAGAGCCTCCTTCTTCTCATGAAGAAGAGGCCCTTATATCTTTCCACTACTTCATAAAGTTCAGTAGGCACATTAGGAAAGTATTGTGCAAATACTTCCTCTCTTATTTCCCATTCCTTCTCTATGGCAATGCGCCACTTGTTATCTAAAGAATTATACAAAGAATCAGGTGTCTCAGATTTAATTTCTGATGGCCACCAGTCATTAATACATAAATAATTGATGACTTCCTATTCAACTTCCTTCTTTTCATCATCATTAAAATCATCAAAGCACTCTTTCAAATCACCAAGTACTTTTCTTCTAATATTCTTAATAGTTCTTTGACAATGTGTCAAAGGTTTGTAGAAGGAAATATCAATATTTATCAGTGCAAATGTTGTCGGTTCATTCTTTGTCTTTTTCCTCGTTTGCCTAGTCTTCTTGGGTTGTTCTTCAGACACAGTGTCCTCTGAGTCTGGTGTAGTGTCTTTTGTCTTCCGCTTTCTCTCAAATACTTTGGCGGGTGCAGCTTCCTGTTTCTTCTTTGCTAGTGGCCGCTTGGTCACTTTGGGACTTGCTGTGGTAACCGATGTCGATACTGAAGGCATTGCCTTTCCCTTCTTTACTGACGGTTCTTCAACTGGTGTAACCCTTTCCAAATAGGTGTTGGTTCTCTTTGCCTTTGGATCAAGGGGCAAGGCGAGTAGGGTAGAGGCATACCCATATAGCATGTCATACATTACCTCATATCCCATTGGTTCCACTTCTTCCTATCTAAGCTCAACCGCCTCCATTATGCACTCATCAACTTCGATGGTGAAGCTGATGTCATCTTCATATTTTTTGACAATATCACCTAATATTCTCACTCTTTGGCTCATTTTGCGTCTGAACTCATCAAAGTATTTGTTCAAAACTTCTAGATAACCGGTTCCAACCACTTGAAGGCTTTCCTTGATTTGCTTTGTAACCGGTTGGTCGGTAGACCACTGAATATCTCTGACTCCTGGGAAGTAACCTTGGAAGTAGAAGAACATCCCAACCAATAGTTGTCCAAACTTAAATCTCAAGGCATTGTCCTGTTTAGTTGACTTTAGGTTCACCAGAAGTTGCCTTTGCATACAGGTGCATAAGTCAAATGATGCATCTTCCATGATCATCTGGTAGGCAGTATTTACCGCTGTAGTAGAGACAAAGCTGATTCTGCTTGCGTGCAACGTCTGGTATCCTATCACCATACACGCATATTTGACCAGATCGTCCTTGATGGAATTGATAGTCATTCCCTGTGAGTCGCTCACTGAACCGGTGAGCTTGGTCATTTATGTCTTGTTGATCTTCCTTAAGGCTAGCACTTCACCGATGTTAAAGAAACTGGTGATGACACGAATTACTTTCGGTGTGATGTCATGCGTCCGCTCTAAGTACATTTTATCACTATGCACTCTGCTCAGAATGATACCGATGTGATCATCTGAAAACTCTTCAAGGAAATAGACTGCATTGTGAAGCTTCTTCTTTTCTAGGATGCTAAATTCTGGTTTAATCTTCTTGTCCTTCCTGTAGAACAAAATCAACTGGGAATGGATTACAAGAGATCCTAATTCTTCAATTTTATAGTCAATATAATTGGAAATGCCTTCCTCCACTATAACACCAGTGGGTATCTGAGATAGGGCATTGTATTTTGCCTTCCGTTGAATGATTCTACTAGATCAATGGGTGCACTAGGGCTAGAGTGTGATGTGAAAGCCATGATAAACAGAGAGATTTTGAGAAATACCTTTGTAATTCAAAATTTAGGGCTTGCAAATTACACTTTGTCACTCACTCCTTCGATTGCTGAAATACCGCTTTGTGCTCTACACTTGACCGATTGATATTCGCTTCTGATTCTTCTTCAAGATTTTGAGAATTCTTCGAATCACAATCTAAATCACTTTTCGTCGCTTAGTGCTTAAAAAAAAATTTCTTCACTCGAGAACTGATAAGTGAAAAATGACTTGAAAAATCCTTTTAAACAAGTTCTCCACCTACCATAATAAATGCTCCACTATTAGGGCATAAACCCTAATTTGCCTTTTACTGTTTCCAGTCTTCTGCCAGTTGATAGGTATCACTTACCAATTAAGGTCATTTACCGGTTTAAACTGAGGGTTCGAGATATTTCACCGTTTGCTCCCCCTGAGCTTTTCTAATGCTTAGTTTGTCGGCTTAGTGACTTCCACACTAGGTGCAGAAACCGGTTCTTCTTGAATCACTTCTTCTGGCTTCTTCTAGGTTTCTTCATATCCGTTTGAACAATTTCAACATCTATCTTTCCTTCCGGAGTTACTGGTATATCATCCGATATATTCTTTCTCGTTCTACAGAATCTTGTTGTATGACCCAGTTTGTTGCAATGATAGAAAATCATTCCAGGTGCTCTCCAAAGTCCATTGTTCATGTTTCCATTCTTCCTTTTGCATGTTGCAGCAGTGTGACCATTACCATGACAGATCAAACAGGTTGCTCTCCATCCAGTTGCCGCTTGATAGCCACTGCTTCCTGACTGATAATTATAGGTATTAAACCGGTTTGGGTTTTAGTTCCCAGAGGGTTCAGAAAAAGGTCCTTTACTCCTTTGAGGATACCTTCCGGTGTTGTGCATGACAGACCTGCATTCAAATACTCTATGCCCAAACTTGTTACATGCATAACAATTACCACTGAATCTATTGGGTCTAGGCTTATCATTTAGAAAATAAGGAAAGTTATTGTAAGCCTTACTTCTACATACATTAGTAGTGTGTCCTTCCTTGAGACAATTAAAGCAAACAGGTTTGAACTTTTTCTTACCTTTATCCTTTGGTGCCGGTTGTTTCTTTGATGCTCCATCTTTTGTTCTAGAGGTCTCACCTTCCTCATATTCAGAGAAACCAAGTCCATTGGTATTGTTTACCAGTTTAGCCAACTCAAGCTTCTACTCTAGCTTGACAATGCTCTTATTCAATTTGGCAAGTATTTCCTTTGACTCAGTAAGTTCTTTGGTGATAGCAGCATTAGATTCCTTCAAGGTTGCATTCTCAGAAACAACCATGTGTAGTTCACCTTGCATTTCTTCCTTTTCCATTTTATTTTCATGAAGATGAGCGGTAAGTGCACCGATCTCTTGCTTCAGCTTGGAGATCTCATGATCTTTGTATTTTACCAGATCTTCAGCTTTCCTCTGGTTCTCAAGTTCTTGACACATTTTGATAGTTAATCCTTCAAGTTCCCTTCTTAGGTTGGCATTGTACTCATTCAGTTTTTCAACTTCTTGAACTAGGGCTTCCATGTCCGCTTCATCAGAAGAACTGTTTTCAGTTAGCTCCATCAGTTTTTTAGCATGCTCTCTTCTTTTTACCTGAGAGGCCTTATATTTGACTTTAAGTTCATCATAAGCTTGCTCGGTTTGAGTGAGTCGATGAGTAAGTTCCCTCACAATGTATTCCCCCATATCTCTTTCCAAGTGGTTAGACTTATAGAAAGGTTGGCTCTAATACCAATTGATGAATACTAAGAGGGGGGTGAATTAGTATACCAAAAATTACTGTACTCAAACACTTTATCAGTCTAGTGGTAAACCGATATAACAGTTTAACTAACAAACCGGTAAACACAAATGCAAACCAAACAACAAGTAAGGCATTCACCCACAAAAGCACAATCACCATAAAACAAGAGATTTTGACGTGGAAACCCAAATGGGAAAAACCACGGTGAGATGAAACTCACAAGTAACTATTTGCAGAATAGAAACCAAACCGGTTAAGGTCAGACTGGTTAAGGTCATACAATGTTCTTTACCAGAACAGATCCTGTTAGGAATCTCAATCTTTGTTAGGAGATAAGTCCAATTAAAGACTACCTTGTGAGAAGATTTTAGATCCACAGATGTGAATCACCTTGTTAGAGGATTTACAAAGGGTTTTCTAGGCCTACTCGATTAAGGGTTTCTAACTTGTCAAAGATGTGAGTAATCAACAAGTAAATGATCTAGCAAATAGCACAGTCTGCTTGGTTAGATCCATGAGAGCTTATTGCTAATGCATTTCAGCATTACTTCAGTCTTTAGTGAATCCACACTCTATTATAGTACACAAACTTGATCTTTTATGTTAAGATCGCACATATAAGAACTCATCAACCACTTCAAACCCTAATAGCTACACACATATTAAAACCCTAGACATGATGTCCTTAAAAGGAATCTAATTTCACGTCGGTCCAATAGGATTACATTGCAAGTTCCTAGGTTCATTATATCTAGACACATTCGGTAACACAACACAAAATCACCGTCAAAGTGTCGGTGGATGGTAACTCATCACAAAGATATACCGGTTGGTAACTCATCACAGAGTATTACCGGTTTATACAATTTTACCGATTACCGATTGGTAACTGAGTGTAATACCAGTTTGAAACAAATACCAGTTTAGCAGATTACCGGTTGACAAAAATGAAGATTGGGAAAATGATAACTGTCACTTCTAGTTCCTTTGCTCCGTTCCGCTTGAAATCCTCGAACCGCTTGAGGTCCTCATACCACTTGAGATCGGTAAACACTTTCTACAAGACACCGATAGTCTAAAGACTATAACATAATACTAGTTTGAAACAAATATCGGTTGAGCATAACTCATACATACAAAAAGTGATCTCATAGCAAGTGTGTGTCCATCAATGACAATCACAACATAATCATAAAAAATACCAACAGGTGAATCAGTTGTCACAAATTATTGGAACCATTAGCAATTAAAGCTTTAATACTAGAACCCAAAACATTAATACGAGAATAGCAGTTAAACCAATTAAGCATAAACAATAATCACAGAATAAATACCATCCACATGACACCAATATTTATACGTGGAAAACCCGGTAAAGGGAAAAACCATGGTGGGAAGCCTACCCACAATTAGATAATACTTTTGCAGTATGTGAATTACAATTGCGGGGCCTGCACTTGCAAGAAGGCTAATAGCCTAGAGTGCACTGCTCATCACAAAAAGAGCCTAACTGACTACATAGAAATCCATATCCAGAGAAGTGTTGAACTGCAAAAGATAGCATCTTCTATGCCTGTATATAGTTCTGGTTAAGCTCAATACCAGAGGACTAAATCCTCTTACATAAACCCAATTTTATCTCCAATGATCAACCAAATCTTCTACCTGAATGATTTTTCATTATTCACACATTACATTCCTTTCCCATAACTATATATCTCTACCTTATATATGATCTACAATGAGATCTTACATCTATATATACAAACCCTCGACCATAAACAATTAGGTCAACCATCAGATAATAAACCAATTACATAATTACAAACCATGTCGCCCTTAGACCAAACAAATAATATCCAACACATAAGACATCCCGGAGACACATCGAGAGGTCCAATCCACACGTTACATTAAAGCCAGTCCATAGCCTAGATCAACCGGAACCTAGTATAGGTCCACATGCTACAACAATGATCTCAATCTGTGAAGTCTTGAACATGATCACCAACAACATCTTTAAACTCCACCAAAAAATATACCAACACCACTTATGCAATTCATCAAAATCTCTACCGATGAAACCCTCACCGGAACCAGAAACCAAGCTTCTAAGCAAACAGGATAGCATCTGATCACCAGACCAAAACCAACTTACTGAATATGAGCATGAGTATCATGAACAAGCCATTTCCATAATCAAATCATACCAGATTTTACTGGATCATGCCAGATCCAAATCAACCAAAAACCACTCAACCTTCCGAGACCAGAAGGGTGCCGGTAAATCATCCAAACAACTAGTGTTGGCATCAACGACAAAACATCAATGCAACACATAAACAATTCCACCTAATGGCCAACAATACTTAATTATCAACTACCTACCTAAATTCACTCCATACTTTCTCATTTTAAATCTGGAAAATCCCACCTTAAAATTCTCAACATCATATCATATCATATTCTACATTCATACATGATAATCCTTCAAAAGTGCATAGTTACAGAATATATTATTGAAAAAAAGATTTTATGTATGATAAAGCAATTCCTAAATAGGCTGATTACCTGTGCACTAAAGATGAAAAACTCTCAAATGAATCTATCCATTATGTGATTTACTTTTAAAAAGAAGACAACAAAGTAATGATTTCCAATCAATTGCATAAGGTGAGTTTAGAGGATAAATCCAAAGATTCATGAAAATAAATCCTCCACTTCTAAAATAGTACATCATTAGGATGTATCATGGTATCATTAATTGGATGAGGAGTATTGTAAAATTTGTTTGAGGCAATGACACAATGAACAAGTTGTCAATGACCGTCATTGATGAGAAGTCAAAACTTCGGTGTAGTATCAAATCATTGATGCCATTGTGCATTCTATTGTTGGATAGTCATTTCCCTCTTTGAAACCACTTCCTACCCCACTACTCCATTCAAATCCTACTTTTAACATTAAAGTCATAATGATTTTGGGAGGAGTTTCAATACATTCCTTTGTTATTTTTAGTCACCATTAAATGCACCAAATATTAAAATGGAAATCTTTTAATGAAGATTCTTCAATTTGAATTTAAAATTTACAAGCATTATGTAAATAATTAAAAAGATTTAATAAATCTAAAAAGAACATCATTCTTAAAATACAAAATTATTTTAATAAAGAGGGGAGGTTTCGTTAATATATATAAATTATTTATTGTAACTTCTAATTCAACAATAATTAATAAAGGCTAGAATAAGAACCATGACAATTGGTTGCATTTCCAAATGCTTGCAATAAATTATTGCTAGGTCCAAAAGAGAATTCACTTAGATCAACCCCTTTGAGAGTGTATAAAAAATCAAAGATAGTAAGAAAATACCTAAATGCACATTTGTTAATATTTTTGGTTCACAAATTCTAAGTTTCTCACTATTAAAAATGTAAAGACGTAAATCGTGCTAACTTCAATAATAGCCGAAAAAATCTTGTTCTTAAATAAACTCATAATTCCTTTTATAAGTCTATTTCATTTCCACTTTTCCTTCCATAGCTTCATTTTATCATTCCATTTATATCGTAATAAACACGAAATTTCTATAAAAGATAAAGATTCTTCATTCAATAAATCATTATAAGTAGTATCTCAATCATACAATACTTGGGCATTTCAAGTTGTTGTAAGCTCAATAATAAAATAATACAAAGTAAAGGGTGAGATGCATCCTTTGATCTGCAACCCAAGCTATCTTCAATGCAATCTTTAGCATGAAGATGAGAACAAGATTCAGGTGCTTTTTTCGTCCAACCTTGAAGCTTACACTTCCCCGAAATTCTTAGTCAATCAAGAATACCTGACCCTGCACAAATTGCTTAGCAAAAGAATTCAAAAGACAAGATGGAATCTGGTGCGTGCCTAGATGATACATGTAATTCATTTTTCTAATTCCATTAAGAAACATGCAAAATCAATCAAGGATGTGGTAGAGTGGATAAATAAAAGAATTCCATCTATTTCAATGGTTATTCAATTGATTACTTAGCCGAGTATAATGCCATGCATAACAAATAATATAGTTTGGAAAAACCAAACTCTCTCTCTATAATCCACATTCAACACCCGTCCTGGAAGGTAATTTTCCACAAACACAAGCCTATCTAGCTTTGTTCACATAAATCTAGAATAAATATATATAAAAGACAATCTTTCGCCTTTCAATTCTAGCTTCCTATTTCTCATAAGATAAAAATACAATGTTTAAAGAAGACAATCTTTCACCTTTCAATTCCAGCTTCCTATTTCTCATCAGATGAAAATACAATGTTTAAAGAAGACAATCTTTCGTTAAACCAATCCTATCTAATAGGAAGCAATCTTTCATGGATAAACAAATATACATCTGAAAGAAAATAATCTTTTACTTCTATCTTTCAAGAAATTTAAAGACAAGAATTAAATATTAAGAACTTGTGTAACACATGTATGTATCTTTACATATAAATTGAATAAAATGAGTACATGGGTATGTGCAGGATCATGGTGTGCCAAAACAGGCCCTTAAGTGGCAATGAAATTTCAGAAAATCAGAGTTATGCAACTTGACATGAAAATTTGAATAAGTTGTGAACATTATTTTTAAAATATGTAAGAAGAGAATATATAGAAAATTGAATGTAGTTTCTAAGCTACTAGTTGTTTTTTGGAAGAAAAAAAATCCTATTTGATGAAAATTTCAAATTTCAAATTTCAATGCAGTGGTACTAAAATTTCAGGAAAAAAATAAGAAGTAGACGTATGTTTGACCACCCTAATCACAATCAAATTATAATATTTTTTTATAATATTTATAATATAAGTATTAGACTCATGTCCGGATGTGATACATATTTTTTTATTTTTTTTTATAAAGTAAATAATTATTTATGAATTTTTTACTACAACTTTTCAGAAATTCAGAAACTCCTACATCTGACCACCTTAACATGGTCAAAACCTTATGATTTTTTTTTAAAAATTTTTTTTCCCTATAGTAGATGAATCATAGGATGTGATGCATATTTTGGATTCAAAAAATGTTATACCTGTAGCGTCATAAATTGTACGCACTTGCTAGGGTGGTACAATTTCACACCTAGTTTAGCACCCGCCTTGGCGCATTTTGCATCTTGCATTGCATTTCCCCTTTAGCACTTAATTAATTAATTTAATTGAGTCTAAGGTCCTATTTTATCATCTCCTATATCATAAAGTTGGGCCCTTTCATTAAAGTGTGGCCTTTTCATTTTATTCCTCCTATACATCACTCAAACAAAAATCCTAATTAAGTCCTATTTCGAACTTGGGGGCTTGGTTTCGGGGTCAAAACATCTCGAAATCACCTGTAACTTCGGGATTCTCTCTAAAATCATCATATCCGACGGCCCTGAAAATTTGGTGAAAAGTTGTCGGGACTGTGGCGCCCGGAGTGCACATGGTCCTGGACATTTTTCCCAAAATTTTAGGAGCACGATCCAATCATAAAATAAAGCTTAACCCCAAGAAATTGGTGGGATATTCAATCTCTAGGTTGGCCAAAAGTTGAAATTAAGACCTAGGGTTTCATATATAAGAGCTCTCTTTCTTCATTTGAAAGGATCTGAATTTTTGGTGGAGGGACCTTCTATGCAGCGAAAGAGCAGATCTTTGAAGACTTCAACAACAATCAACATCCATCCATCAAGCATTCATCAATTTCATTCATTCATTTAGGGCTTGGAAGACATTGAAGAACAATAGGAGATTACCGACTGAAGATTGGCTTGTACTCCTCCCTTGAGGGTTGGGTATGATTTCATGTTGTTTTCATGTCTTTGCATAAGCTTCAATATATCCTTTATTCATGCTTTAGATCACTTTGCATCTTGATTTAGAGCATTTATATTATCATTTACAAGCAATTAGGGTTTACTTTCTAGGTTGCTCTAGTTTGCTTTCTTGCATTTTAGGACCTTGCACACACACTAGGTCTACACACACAATACATTTTACAATACAAATTGGCTATTCGTGGAGGTGGAAATCATCGAAGCGGGGGTTTGACTAAGGCAAAACCCTATATAGCCGCCCAAACACCTTTTCAGATATAAGTGCAGGTTTCGGGACTCGGACGACGCTGCAGGTTGCAGATCTGGGAGAAGCAGACTGAGACCGACCTTCCCACCAAATTTCAGAGCAAAAGACTAGGACAAGGGCGTGGGGCGCCCTGGTCCCTAGGACAGGGGCGCTGGGCGCCCTGGTCCTCCTGACAGACAGCATTTTCAGCATTTTTGACAGCTTTTCTAGAGTGCAAAACAGCAGTTTTCGGAGCAGTTTCAGGGGCAGATTCAGGACAGTGGCGCCCGCGCCCCCGTCCCGAACATTTTCATTCATATTTTAACACCGGGTATGCATTTACATTCTTGTCTTGTCCTTGTGTTTACAGCTTTCCATTGTTTAAGTTCAATTCTGCAATCTTGTTATTAGTTCATACTTGCACTTTGGGGTTAGGGATTGAACTTGCATCATTCTATCTATCATTTACAATAAAGGAATAGAAATCCTAATAGGTAGCCCGTGGCTCTCTCTTCCACAAAAAGAAGTAGCCAATTGTGTGATATCTCTAGGCTCTTTCGTATTCCACAAGTGTGTGGTTGAAAGTGAGATTAGGGCCTGTTTGCTTAGTGTCACTTTTTCTCCTACACATTTTGGTGAACTCGACGTGAACTCCAATCTTCTCTAATTCTGATTTATGTTTTCAAATTTGAGTGTTTATGCTATTTCAAATTCAAATTTGTATTTAAAAGTTTCAATTTCTTGCAAGATTCAAAAATTTAGAGGAAATTTTTGCTAAAACCCTAAAGTTGAACTTGTGGATAGCTTAATTGGGATCAATAATTTCAAATTTGATTTAGTAACTCATTTGAATCATAAATTTCATTTTCTAAATCTACATTCTAAGTGCTTGCATTGGTTAAAATTAAACATTTCCTTCTATTGTGTTATCATTTGAAAAAGGAAAATTGTTGTCATGATGCATTCATTTCATAGATGTGATAATGGGTTAGCTTCCCTTGTTTCAATTTTTCTTTCTCCTAAAGAACCTCCCCCCATCTATAACAACATTTTAGTGCCTAAAAGAGTTTCTACCAATCCCTTTGAGACTCTCCCATGCTCTAAGGATGAAGACTTGAAGAGTGATCTTGACAATTCTCCTAAAATGTGCCCTTCCTATTTAGCTATCCTAGAGGAAGAGAATGATATCATAAACACCTTTCTTAATGTTACTTCACCTTCCCTACATGATGCCTCTCTAAGTGAAAATGCATTGATGGACATTGACTTATTTTCTCCTAAAGTTGGTCCTTCCAATGGGGGCATGTTAGTGCAACAAGATGTTATGAACACTTCTTTCAAAGATCTCCTTCCTAAGCATGAATCTTTGGAGAAATATGTTCATGTTCCTCCTAAAAAACACTCCCTTCATGAGGATCCTTTTGTGCAAGAAGATGACATTATCCCTACATTTCCTAGTGATGGCATTTCCTTTTCCAACAAAATTCCCACTAGAGATGATGAATTAATGATAAATGCTTACCCTTCTCCTAAAGTTTGTCTTACCCATAAGCATCCCTTAGAGAAGGAAGATGAAATAATAAGAAATTTCCTTAAATCTCTCTCCCATAAAGATCATATTGAAAATATTTTGAGGAAAGAGGATGAGTTTAACACATCTATTGATGCACTCCCTCCTAAGGATGAGGAATTAATAAACAATGTTATCTCCTCTCCCGAAATTGACAATACTTCAAACATTCCTTTCAACAACTTCACTATTTGGGATGAACCATTAGAAGAAGGTGTAGATTATTCTCTATCCCATGAGAGAACCCTAACCAAAGGGGATGAAATCAAGATGGAAAACTCCCTTGATAGTTTCTCACCTTTCTTGAATCTCAATTATTCTCCCTCTAAAAATAAAGCATCTCCCTATCCTCAACTTGGTTCTACTCATAAGGAAACCCTAGTTCAAAGCAAGATGGTTAACATATATTTCAAAGATCTTCCTCTCAAAAGTGAGACTTTAGAGAGTAATGTTGATCCTTCTCCTAGAGATTTTATTCCCCATGTAGATCCTTTGATGATAAAGGATGATATGACCTTTCCTAGTATTACTTTTCCTACTAGAACATCAATGCCTACCCCTTGTCTCTCTCCTAAAATTGATTTAATCCGTGATAAGATTTTAGTGCAAGAGAAGACTATCAATAATTCCTCCAACACTTTTGTTCATTCTCCTAAACCATCCTCAATCAATTTGATACATGTGAATGAGACACCTAACAAACCTCTCTTCACTGTCCAAGGTGCTTGTCCTTCTCAAAATTCTCAACCTTTAAATAAGCCTATCTTAGTGGTTCAAGGTGGTTATGCTAATGATTCTTTTTGCACTCCTAAGAAACCTATTATTATTGTGCAAGGAGGTTATTCTACTAAGAGCCCTTATGAGTATGCTAAGCAACTGACTAGAGAGAGTTATCATGCGGTTGCCCATACTTATAATACTAGAAACAATAGGCAACCTAATCCTCCTCCAGTTATCCCAACTTCACTTCCTCCTTCCCAACCTATTCTTCCCCAAGCTCCACATATTTCACAAGTTCTTGGTAAGGAATATGATCTCATAGAACAACTTAAAGCTACCCCTGCTAAGATATCCCTTTGGGATTTGATCCAAACTTCTTCCGCTCATCATGGAATGTTACAAGATGCCTTGAAAGATTTGAATGTGCCTCCACCTAATACGTCTAGTAATATAGTGTCTTTGGTTAACTCTGTGATGAATCCTAAAGCTCAAATTGTGTTCACACAAGATGAGTTGCCTACTAGTGAAATTCAACATCAATATGATCCCTTGATGATTGTGGTTATCATAAATGACACTGCTATAAGACGAACACTAGTAGATAATGGCTCTGGCCTTAATGTATGTAGCATTAATCTATTGCATAAGATGAATGTGGATACATCCCTTATTGAGCCTGACTCTCGTCCCATTCGAGGCTTTGATAATGTGGCTAAGTCTTCATTAGGTATTATCACCTTACCCATCACAGTGGGACCTATTACTTTGCCTACTCCTATCCATGTTATGTCAGGAAATCTAACATACAACTTGTTATTAGGGAGACCTTGGATTCACAGTATGCAAGCTGTCCCCTCTACATTGCATAGACAAGTTAAATTTATTTATAACAATAAGACATATACCTTGATAGGTGATACTAATCTTCAGGCTTGTTTGCAAACATCTACTTCCAAAGGGAGTTCTTCTAAGCCTTCCTCTTCTAGTGATGACTCGTTAAACAAGATACCTATGGATGAATCATCACCCTCTAATAATCAAAATTCTTTGGATGAGTCTAAAGCTCCTGAAGAAGATCCTTCTCGACTTGAGTTTACACATGAAAAGGCTTTTGATCCTGAGAAGGTTCTCACAGAAGACGATTGGGGATCCCTTGACTTTAATCCCACCTTTGTAGGTGAGTATAGGGTTCCTCCTAGAGATCTTAAAGGTAAAAAGAAGGAAGAAACTAGAGATCAATCAGTCTTACTTGAACCTATGAGCAATAATTTTGTGGCCGCTTCTCAAACTTCTTCTCCTCACACCTTTAATTCTGAAGAATTTGATTCTTTGTCTTATGAAAAACCACCTTCTCTTCCTAAAATGGCTGATCGTTATGGTCGTGGTTTTCGCATTTTTGCTAAGCATGGGTATCATGGAAATGGTTGTGGCGCTCATGAACAAGGGATAAAAGTTCCTCTAGAGACTAATTTTCACAATTATGCCTTTGGACTCGGCTATAATCCCTGCAAACGTACCAAAGCATCTAAAAGACCATCTCTCAATGTGAATGCTATATTTAGTAGTGATGATGATCTCACTTCAACTAAATCATCTTCTACTTCTATCAACTCTCATTCCCCTCATAAGGAAATCTTGGCAATGAACAAATCTCTTTATGAATCCCCTCAAATTTCTAAATCCACTTATGAATCTTTATCTCCTATTCATCATAAAGTCCTTTCCTCTAGGGATAAGGCTCTAATAAATTACACTCATCCCTCTTCTAAGATTTCATGTGACTTTTCTTCTTCAATTTTTATCATTTTATACATGTTTTTGATCTCACTTATAGTTGAGCATTCAGCATGTCATATTCAAATACCTCATTCAATCTATCATATCTTTAAATAACATTAATGGCTATTATGTTGCTCATCATTATGTGACATTGGTAGCTCATTTACTGGGGGCTCATTGTCATTCATGATGGTACAATTTCAAGTGCAATCATATTTTTGAAGCAACATAATAGCCTAATTTTTCTATGTTATCTCTTGTTCCTATGGGGTAATAATGTGGAAATATTGATCATCTTTTCTTTAGAATCCTCTTTTCCTAGATATGGGAGAAGATGTGTATTCTCTTTCTTACCTTACCCACTTCTTGTGAGGAGCATTTTACATACACTAATGTCTTGCTTGCATGAACTCATGTGAGTATGTAGTACATTTTGCTTATGTCTAAATCTCTCCCTAGAAGATTGTGTAAGTCCTTCTCAGGCAATGATCTTTCCTTATTTTTATCTAAGGATCCACCTTTTTCCTATTTCGTGGATGGTGTGAACTTTATTACTTGATGTTATTCCTTGTATGCATTTGTTGTTGTTTGTTCAAGGATTCTCTCTTACAAGGGGTGTAAGTCCTTGACTAAAACCTCTTTTGCACTTGGTAAAATACATCCATAATGAATTCACCCTCCCGATTGGGTTAAAAAAAGCGTCATCCTTCATTAAGAATCACTTTCACCTCGCAAAGGAAGGAAGTATTGCATTCTTATTCTCTTCTTTGTCTTATTCTAGAAGATGTTATATTTGTCTAAGACAATTCCTCTCGGGGATAGGTGACTTTTGTACAGAGATCTCTTCTCCTCTAAGGATCTCCTTTACACATACTACAAGATATCCCTTTTCAACTATCCTATCCCTTGCTTAAAGAGTGCAAAGCTCTCTTGCTTGGATCTATGACATTGTTGCATTTTTGGGGTATCTTCTTTTGTGATGGAGGTAGGTATCCTTGTTCTACTTTTCTTATGATATAAACATTACACTTTTTGAGCAATGGGTCATTCTCGGAACCAGAGCACAGACTCTTAGAGCGAGATGTCTCCATTTTTCTTTTATGCAAGCTGATTATTCTCGGAACCAGAGCACAGACTCTTAGAGCGAGATGTCACACTTTTTTACTATACATATACAGGTTGTAGCATACTCGGGCATAGACTCCTATGAGGTGCTTCTAACCTCCCTTACACACACATGCACGAGGTTGAGTGGAACTAGCGGCGTAAGGCTAGACTTTCTCACTCTCCTCCCTTACATGGATCACCTAGACAGACTCTAGGGGCTAGTTTCCCATGTCCTTTTTCCCATGGATCACCTAGACAAGATCTAGGGGCGAGAAGTCCATGTTTTCTCTCTCACTATTCTTCTCATGGATCACCAATGTGTGTATTCATGCTTTTTTCCTTTCTTTTCTTCTCTTTGCATTTTGTTTCCATTTACATCCTTCATCTTGTGTTAGAGAACTCTCAAATCCTCACACTCTTTGTTGTGTTGGAATTGAGATTTAGTCCTCTTTCTTACCAAATGATTCTCCATTAGTTTTTGATCTCATATCAAATCTTCTTGTGAGCATTTGTCATCAATATTCTTTAACAATTCAAAGTGGTAAACATGATACCCTGTTTCAACTCACTAAAATTAGCAAGCCGAAACAGGGGGGGGCATATAGCTACCCTCGAATTTTCATCACCTTCCTTAGTAAGCATTAGGTGATTTTGTGATCTAACGTGTGTTTTGTAGGGTGCGGTTCCTAACTGTGTACTGCAGATACCGCTGGGGGCTTCGTCCGATGACTTATGGATATATCCTTTTTCAAATAATGTTTACTTTTCTGTACTTTAGCTTGCATATGCACGTAGTGTTCATATGACCGCTAAAGTGGGGGCTAAATGTAGCATCATAAATTGTACGCACTTGCTAGGGTGGTACAATTTCACACCTAGTTTAGCACCCGCCTTGGCGCATTTTGCATCTTGCATTGCATTTCCCCTTTAGCACTTAATTAATTAATTTAATTGAGTCTAAGGTCCTATTTTATCATCTCCTATATCATAAAGTTGGGCCCTTTCATTAAAGTGTGGCCTTTTCATTTTATTCCTCCTATACATCACTCAAACAAAAATCCTAATTAAGTCCTATTTCGAACTTGGGGGCTTGGTTTCGGGGTCAAAACATCTCAAAATCACCTGTAACTTCGGGATTCTCTCTAAAATCATCATTTCCGACGGCCCTGAAAATTTGGTGAAAAGTTGTCAGGACCGTGGTGCCCGGAGTGCACATGGTCCCGGACATTTTTCTCGAAATTTTAGGAGCACGATCCAATCATAAAATAAAGCTTAACCCCAAGAAATTGGTGGGATATTCAATCTTTAGGTCAACCAAAAGTTGAAATTAAGACCTAGGGTTTCATATATAAGAGCTCTCTTTCTTCATTTGAAAGGATCCAAATTTTTGGTGGAGGGACCTTCTATGCAGCGAAAGAGCAGATCTTTGAAGACTTCAACAACAATCAACATCCATCCATCAAGAATTCATCAATTTCATTCATTCATTTAGGGCTTGGAAGACATTGAAGAACAATAGGAGATTACCGACTGAAGATTGGCTTGTACTCCTCCCTTGAGGGTTGGGTATGATTTCATGTTGTTTTCATGTCTTTGCATAAGCTTCAATATATCCTTTATTCATGCTTTATATCACTTTGCATCTTGATTTAGAGCATTTATATTATCATTTACAAGCAATTAGGGTTTACTTTCTAGGTTGCTCTAGTTTGCTTTCTTGCATTTTAGGACCTTGCACACACACTAGGTCTGCACACACAATACATTTTACAATACAAATTGGCTATTCGTGGAGGTGGAAATCACCGAAGCGGGGGTTTGACTAAGGAAAAACCCTATATAGCCGCCCAAACACCTTTTCAGATATAAGTGCAGGTTTCGGGACTTGGACGACGCTGCAGGTTGCAGATCCGGGAGAAGCAGACTGAGACCGACCTTCCCACCAAATTTCAGAGCAAAAGACTAGGACAAGGGCGTGGGGCACCCTGGTCCTACCAGGACAGGGGCACTGGGTGCTCTGGTCCCTGGGACAGGGGCGCTGGGCGCCCTGGTCCTCCTGACAGACAACATTTTCAGCATTTTTGACAGCTTTTCCAGAGTGCAAAACAACAGTTTTCGGAGCAGTTTCAGGGGCAGATTCAGGACAGTGGCGCCCGCGCCCCCGTCCCGAACATTTTCATTCATATTTTAACATCGGGTATGCATTTACATTCTTGTCTTGTCCTTGTGTTTACAGCTTTCCATTGTTTAAGTTCAATTCTGCAATCTTGTTATTAGTTCATACTTGCACTTTGGGGTTAGGGATTGAACTTGCATCATTCTATCTATCATTTACAACAAAGGAATAGAAATCCTAATAGGTAGCTCGTGGCTCTCTCTTCCACAAAAAGAAGTAGCCAATTGTGTGATATCTCTAGGCTCTTTCATATTCCACAAGTGTGTGGTTGAAAGTGAGATTAGGGCCTATTTGCTTAGTGTCACTTTTTCTCCTACACAATACCATTTTAAAGTTATGAGTGTTTTTCAATCAATCTATCAATCAGGACTATTGTCAGAATTCAATTAGAAAATAAATAATAATTATTTATTTAAGTCAAAATAAGACAAGCCTTATATTGCTAGAAATCTGGGAACGTCCTTAAAAAACCCTTTTCGTTTTATCAATTTTGGCTACAAAAAAGTCGTCAGCCACTAGTGTAAAGTTTGGAAAATCAAGGAATACTGAAAAACACGTTTTTTCAATTGACTTTCCAGGCTTGTCACTTCCAAGCCAAATACCAAAGCATTTCGGAGCCGAAATTTGAAAATTGAAAATTTGACTACAAAAATCTGATATCCAATTTTAATAAGTAAATTCTCTAACTAAATTTGCCCGTAATTTATCTATTGTTTATTAATATATTGATATATTAATTTATAAATAAAATAGTATATGATATTAGGGAGAGGGAGAGGAAGAGAGAGAGAGAGAGAGAGAGAGAGAGAGAGAGAGAGAGAGAGAGAGAGAGAGAGAGAGAGAGGAGGGGATATAGAGAGCTTAGGAGAGAGAGAGAGAGATTAAGGGAGAGGGATAGAGAGAGATTAGGGGAGGGAGAGAGAGAAGGAGAGGGAGAGAGAGATTAGGGGAGAGAGAGAGGAGATTAGGGGAGAGGGGGAGAGAGAGAGATTAAGACACCATAGGACCCAAAGCAACCCAATATGGTGTCATAACAGGTCGTATGGTGTCCTCAGGGGTCATAAGGGTTCATGGGACACCATATGACCCTTAAGGACAACATACGACCCCTTATGACACCATATGGTGTCGTTAGGGGTCATATGGTGTCCATAGGCATCATATGGTGTCATAGGACACCATATGACCCCTTAAGACACCAAATTGTGTCGTTATGGGTCATATGGTATCCTAAGGGGTTGTAGGACACAATATGACCCCTTAGGACACAATATGACCCAAAGTGACCCAATATGGTGTCATTAGGGGTCATATGGTGTCCTAAGGGGTCATATGATGTCTTAAAGGGGTCATATGACAAAATATGACCCACTAGGACACAATATGACCCATAACGACCAAATATGGTGTCTTAAGGGGTCATATGGTGTCCTAAGGGGTCATAGGACACCATATGACCCCTATGGACATCGTAGGACCCCTTATGACACCATATGGTGTTGTTAGGGGTCATATGGTGTCCTAAGGGGTCATAGGATATAATATGACCCCTTAGGACACCATAAGACCCAAAGCGACCCAGTATGGTGTCATAACGGATCATATGGTGTCCTAAGGGGTCATAAGGGTTATTGGGACACCATATGCCCCCTAAGGACAACATATGACCCCTTATGACACCATATGGTGTCGTTAGGGGTCATATGGTGAATTGGGACACTATATGACCCGATAAGACACCAAATTGTGTTGTTATGGGTCATATAGTGTCCTAACGGGTTGTATGGTGTCAGAAGGGGTCATAAGGGCAAATGGGACACCATATGACCCCTAAGGACAACATACGACCCCTTATGACACCATATGGTGTCGTTAGGGGTCATATGGTGTCCACCCTTAAGACACCAAATTGTGTTGTTGTGGGTCATGTGGTGTCCTAAGGGGTCGTAGGACACCATAGGACCCCTTATGACACCATACGATGTTGTTATGGGTCATATGGTGTCCTAAGGGGTCATAGGACATAATATGACCCATAACGACACAATTTGGTGTCATAAGGGGTCATATGGTGTATGACACCTATGGACACCATATGACCCCTAACGACACCATATGGTGTCATAAGGGGTCATATGTTATCCTAGGACACCATATGATGCCTCTCTCCCCCCTTCTCTCTCTCTCTCCTCTCTCTCTCTCCTCTCTCTCTCTCTCTCTTCTCTCTCTCTCTCTCTTTTAAATATGACTAATAAAATCTGATATGAATTTAGTGGCAATTTAGTAAAAAAAAGGTGGCAATGGGAAATTTTTTGGGGACCACAAATTTATACATTAAAATCGGATATCCGATTTTAATGTACATAAAAAAAAGCCTTGTGGGCCATTTTGTGGATTGCAACGACCCACAGTCTACATATTTTGTTTTCTGTCGACGATCACGAGTTTTTAGATAGGTTGAGACAAAATTGTGCTTTTGGGAGATTCTTAAAGTCAAATCTTACATTGTCAATCATGTAGGAGCATCTGTGTGGAGGGAAATGGGGAGTAGTAGTTGTCAGAAGTCTAAACGCAAAAGAAAACTTTCAAGTGACCAAATTGAAGTGTATAGAGAAAGAGATAGGGAATGTCATAGGAGGAGAAGACAAGGTATGTTAAATATTGCTAATGTTACTTCAAGTGAAGAGGAAATTGAATTTGAAAATGTGCCACAAGTTATTGAAAATGAAAATGTAGATTTTGAAAGTGAAAATTTTGAAAATGTTGAAAGTGATAATGAAAATGCTCAACATGTGGAAAATTTTGACATAGGAGGTGAAAATGTGGAAAACTTTGACATTGAAGGTGGAATTACTCAACCAAGTGAACCATATGTAACACCTAATTACTTTAGAAATGAAGACCCTCTCATGGATGAAAGACAAATTCCAAATTCAAGACCTTCAAGAACCCCAAAATGGTTATTTGAAATCGATGAGAACATTATTGCAAATCTTGAAGGCAAGAGGTCAACAAGAACCATTCGGTTGTGGGCTACACAACTTTTCAACCAAAATTTTAGCAATAAGACATTGATCAAGCAATGCCAACTCTTTGTTCAATTGCTAAAGATGATAAAGATGAGACCATTGCTAAACAAATTGAAGATTTGTATGAACAAGAAGATGGAGAGAAATTCTATTATTGCAAAAAATCTATTTGACGCTTTCAATTCTATTGGAAAGAATACCAAAGAAAGAGATAAGAGATCCGCTCGAAGAGTGATTACAACCTCCTTAGTAAGCCATCAATTGAGGAAGGCTTGTCAAATGAGACAAACTTGTGTTGATTTTGACATAAACTGTAAAACTTTGGATAGAGCACTTGCACGAAGACAAAGACTTGACGATCCACTTCAACAAGATACATGGGCTTTTGGTGGGAGGCTTCCACGTGTTGATAGAAAGTTGTCTGACAATGTGAAGGAGGAGATTCAACAATTTTGGCACTCTAATTATAAAGTGTCACCCAAATTAAAGAATGTTTTTAAATTAAGAATCGGCAACTGAGACCGCACACCGCATCCCAAACATTTCTTTGAATCAAGCCAAACAATGTTGTACAATTTTTTTTGTGAATTACATCCAACTTTGCAAATATCACAAAGGGCCTTTGAATCTTTGAAACCATTTTATTGTGTTCCTCTTAAGATTCGCAATACTTGTTGTTGCAAGTACCATGTGGAGTTTTCAATGTACGATGAACTTTTATGTCATATTCGTTCTACGATGCATACTAATGAGATGTTGCAGGAGTGTGGTGCAATGCTATTTCTGAAATCATCAAGAGACTTGCAAGATTTATTTTTATGCCCTAGAGATGATGGCTGCTATTTCTATAGAAATGATTGTTTGAATGAGAAGTGCTCAGAATGTGGTGGGTTGTAAAAGTTTGTTTCATGTTTTCATGAGGGCAGCGAACATGAGTTTGGAAAGAATTATGTTGATAAAAAAAGATATGAGACAATGAAATATACTTTGAAGAGTGGAGGTGAAGGTTCTAGATGCGAATTATTCTCAAGAGAAGTGAGTATTGCTGATTTTATTTTGGATTTTAAGGAAAATATTTTCTACAAGTATGCAAGGCACACCCATAGGTCTCAGTGGTTGGATCAACAATTCAGGATATGTAAGAACTCTTTCCTGATTGGCACTATTGTATCGATGGTTGATTTTGAAGAGAACTATACATTGCAACCACAGAATGAGGTACAGTCTCAGTACTACAATTCAGTCCAGATTGCTATTTTTGTTCACATTACATATAGACATGCTCCTGATAGTACAGAAGAGGACAAGAAGATAATCAGGGAGTATCATTTTTATATGAGTGATGATAGATCACACTCCTCTGAGTATGTGCAACATTCTTTCGAGAATTTTTTTGAGTTCTTGCATGAGAAAGATATTGCAATTGACCGACATATAATATGGTTAGATAACTGTATGGGTCAATTCAAGAATGCCCATATGTTTTATTGGTTGAGTAGAATGCATGTAGAGAGGCGTATACCTCATATTTGGTGTTTTTTTGAGCCAGGGCATGGGAAGGGAGAGCATGATGGAGCAGGTGCATGTTTGAAGAAATCTCTAGTTAAGGAGCAATTGAGGATTTCAGGTGCAAATTTCTCTGATGCACGTTCTATTATTGATTGGTGTAGTTCAACATTGTCACATGGAGGTACTCTTGATTCAGTAGTGACTAGATTATTTTGGTTGGTTGAGGAGGGAACAATGGGAGATAGATTAGATTGTCAAACAATTAAAGATTTTTCAAAGGTGCATTCATTTCTCAGCTCAGATGCAAGTACATGGACCATTTGGACACGAGCGTTGGCTTGTTTTTTGTCAAAGTTGTGTTCGGTGTGATTGGGATCAGTGTGAGTCAAGTGAGTGGGTTGATACGTGGGTTCCCCACTATCTAACTCCTTTATCTCAAACAATATCCTTGTCAAACGATGACATGGAAAGTTCACTTGATTATGACCGTCTATCAGATGTTGTACAACCAGGACATGTTTTTGCAATTTTGAAACCGCAAGGGAATGAAGAGAGATCAGAATATTGGTTGGCACGATGTGTACAGGGAAAACAAAAGCTAACACAACCAGTGATAGATGATGATGGGTTCACATATCCTACAGGTTCAGTTGTTGTTGTGGGAACTTGGTTGCGAACATACATGATTAGAAAGAATGGCATGCCTGCATTTGAAGACTATGAGAGACACAAAACCATTATAATTTATTCACACCTTATTATAGCTACAAATGGACAATGACTATTGTTGATCATGAAGCAATACTAGATACTCTTAAGCAAAGAGATGATCGTTCAGGAATACTTGAGTAGTAGGTCTTTAATGGTGCCTTATTTTTTTATCATGCATTTCATTTCAAACAATGATCATTAAACCTTAATGTTCAAGTTTTTTACGTGTATATTAAGGATGTGTTCAAAATGCAGGTCTATTGATGAACATTTTTTTGGCAACACGGTTTTTGCATGCACATAGCGGGTACACTCGATATAATCGGAAGGGACGTATTTTTGCAACATGACTTATTATCATGCATTTGATGAGCTTTACAATTTTTGTTATTAGAGAATACTATTTGACAATTTTTGATGATATAATTAATGCAAAACCTTTATGCTCATGCAAGTCTTTTTTGATGATATACAATAGTATCACATTATGATTTTTGCATCAACATAGTGGGTTCTATTGATATAATTCGAAGGGACATATTTTTGTGGTATATAATCCCTCCTTTTCATTTATTATCATGCATTTTAGTTGAATTGATTATCATAAAGCCTTTATGTTCATCCATGCATTTTATGTGTAGACTAACAATTCTTAAAAATGCGGGTTCATGCTAGATCATTCACCATTGACAAGACCCTCTCTTGGTGATGGTACATGTTCCTTTGTGCATTAATGAGATAATTTTTTTTGCATAAACATTAAGTCCAGTGAATATATTGCTATTTAGAAGTGACCATATCTACCATCGTCTTCAACCATGCAGAGAAATGCAGTGAGAAGGGCTTTAATCAACATGCGTCTTTCTTCAGAGTTATGCTTGTATACTTTGCAGAGAAACTGGTAAGTTTCATAATTATACAATCTTGTACATCTTAAAAATGTTTCAAATGATCTATTTATAATTTGCCAAACTAATTTGTCTTAAGTGTTATAATTTGTTTCTTGTAGCACATTCATTCTGCATAAAAAGGTTACTTATTTTGGTCTTCATTTATATGCAGGCATTGATGTACGTAAGATTTTCTCTTAGGACATGAGGATGTCTGATGCAGATGAAGTGGGATGTTGTATTTGTATATGGATGTGAATTGATGTAACATTGTTATGATGATATACAATGTCCATGAGCAAATTGGTTTAGTTATATTGATGATAATGTCCATGTATCTGTACATGAGTACATTGGTGTAGTTGTATTGATAATGAAAAAAAAAATCATGTTTGCATATCCCTTCATGGATGTCACATGCAAGTGTAATGGTAATTATGTGTATACAATACATGGAAATATTGATGATCATTATGTGTCTACAGTGTAATGCTTGTTTATATATAATTGAATCGTTCACAGGTGCCACAGATTCCGAGTTAGGGCCCATCAAAGTTTGACAATTTTTAGGGTAATAATGCCTAACTGGACATGTTGGAGCTGACGGTTCATCATCGCGATGATCTGAACAAGAAATTGGCCACGTGACAACATTCGATTGAGTGAGACTAACGATTTTTTGCCAATCGAAAAATTGCTGCCCTAATAAAACCATAGGGCAACTTGAAAAACCGAGATAGGATTTTGTAGGGACCCCTCTCATGGTCTCGTAGGTTCAAACAGATTGTTTGTAGGTGCCACGGATTCTGAGTTAGGGCCCGTCAAATTTTGATAATTTTTAGGACTTAGGGCGCTCAAGGGACGACGCCGGTAGGGTATGACCCCGAGCGTTCGATCGAGTTGGGGGGCAAAATAGGAGCATGCATAGGGTAATAATGCCTAACTAGACATGTTGGAGCTGACAGTTTGTCATCACGACAAGCAAAAAGAGAAATTGGCCGCGCGACAACATTCGATTGAGTGAGACTAACGATTTTTTTGCCAACCGAAAAATTTCTGCCCTAATAAAACCATAGGGAAAATTGAAAAAATGAGATAGGATTTTGTAGGGACCCCTCTCATGGTATCGTAGGTTCAAATGGATTGTTCACAAGTGTCACGGATTCCAAGTTAGGGCCCGTCAAAGTTTGACAATTTTTAGCACTTAGGGCTCTCAAGGGATGATGCCGGTAGGGTATGACCCCGAGCGTTCGATCGAGTGGGGGGGGGGGGGCATAGGAGCATGCATAGGGTAATAATGCCTAAATGGACATGTCAGAGCTGACGGTTCGTCATCACAATGAGCAGAACGAGAAATTGGCCATGCAACAACATTCGATTGAGTGAGACTGACGATTTTTTCGCCAACCAAAAAATTGCTGCCCTAATAAAATCATAGGGAAAATTGAAAAACCAAGATAGGATTTTGTAGGGACCCCTCTCATGGCCCTGTAGGTTCAAACGAATCGTTTGTAGGTGCCACAGATTCTGAGTTAGGGACTGTCAAAGTTTGACAATTTTTAGCACTTAGGGTGCTCAAGGGACGACGCTTCACTTCACATTGCTTATTTTCATTCATAGCACTTTGGCATATTGCATTTTTAGAATTTCCAAATTGCTTCCTATTCAACAATTATATCTCAAAGCTTTTATCCATAGTGCATGTTATTTTATGGTGATATTTTTAGGAAAATGCATTACATATGTAGATTACATCAAAGCTTTTGTAGATCCTAATCCTAGAGATGCTAATGGGCAACCTAATACGTGTACCTCTCCTAGGTTATCTAATGTGAATGAAGAAAGAGGTAATACTCCTATCAACAATCTTTCTAATGGAGAGAAAGCATTGAAGAGAAATATGGCACCATCTTCTTTTCATACACATACCCTAGCGCAAGGGGGGAAAGATCAAGATATTGGTGTTTCAATATCACTAGATCCTCCTTATTATCCTATAGCTTATCTTAATCATCAAAAACTTTGTAGAGAAAATGATGCTATGCATTTCATTCATGATATATCTCCCAACATAACATTAACTAAATATGAGTCCTTAGATGATAAGGATCTTCCTTCCCAACCTATCAAAGAGGACATGCATGATGATAGAAAGGAAAATCTCCCTATACAAGATATTCCTTCTTCATCTAATTTTCCCTTTGCTCCTTCTAGATACAATTTTTAAAGAAATTCATTATAACGTCCCTCCTCCTTCTCAATTAAGAAATTCTTATAGGAGTGGTTATATTATAATATCAAAATAAGGTTTTAGAGGACAAGGACTTGGGAAATTTGAACAAGGAATTAGAGTCCCTATAAACCCTCCCACACAAGATAGTATTGAAGGTATAGGAAATTATCATGATTCCATTGTGGATGATCTCCTTATAATTCAAAACTTCAAGGATTAGATCTTGCAAGGAATAAGACTTATCATCCATCCAAGGGTGCTTCTTCTTCAAATACTCCTTTTTGTTCAGATCATCAATCTCATGACCATCATGCTAACGATTGTCTAGATTTATAAAAATGTATGCAAGAACTAGTTGATAATGGAACAATTAAAAGCATAGATGAAAATCATTCTTCTTGTAACAACCCTTGTCCTACATCACAAAAGACAAGGCCTAATCCTATTGATCACCAAGATAAATTAGCCACTAGAATTTGTTAGAGATTGAAGTATGATAAGAATGTTGTCTTTTCTTTCATTAAAATCAATAACAATTCTAAGCATAAGCAAGGTGATAAAAATTTAATTTTTCATCGTAGTTATTACCATTCTCTTGGAAAGTGTAAAGCATTTGTTCAATAACAATATGACAGTGTAATGTGGTGAAATGTAAATGAGAGATCCAAAGGAAAACTACCCTTTCCCTCCAAGGAGAGATGAGAGTTTCACTACGGATTTCCTTTCAAATACTTTTCACCTAGTTACATTGGAAGAGGAGAGGAGAATTCACTAGATTCGACCTTCAAAGATGAAGATTGAATTCTGAATGAAATGGGAATGATAAGTTGATCCCCTCTTCCTTATTTGAAATGGAAAGGAATTGATTGAATCATGTAGTGTAAAAGTGACAAAGAATTGATTATAACTTGAGATTAGAGTATGGGATGAAGTTGTGCACCTGCATCTGGTAGTAATATGTCGAGATGAATTTGTCATGCGAATTTGAGGAAAATTTGCCCAGACCATGGCGGGAACGTACACGGTCCTCCGAAAAATCTGTGAAACGAAAAGGGCTTTTCTGCCTTTGCAAATGGAGCCCGAATCTGAAAGTACAACTGCACACCTACATCCTACACACACAAAAAAGAGGAAAATGGGTTGGGGTTGGGGGTTTTCCTTTAGGTCAAACCCCAATTTTGGAATTAACCAAGTAATGAAAGAAAGTACTTGCAAGTAGATGTAAATGAAAGACTGAATTGTAAATCACCCCAAGGGAGGTTGTGATAGCAATGTTGATAGAAATGCTTGTGTGGAATTGAATGTTGGAATCAATCTCCTCTTCAATGGTTTAATCCTTGACTTGAATGCAACAACACCTAGCCTTGAAGGGAGACTTGAGAATGCTCAATGCCGGAAAAGAATACTTGGATGCTTGAATTCTCTTGAATGCTTGATCGCTTATAAAACTTGAAAAAGTCCAACCTTATCCCACTTCCAACTTATGCAAATGAGCAGACGAATTCCTCTTAAATACATGTTAGTGGATTTGATTTTCATCACAAGCCGACATCGAGGAAGTTTCCCGCCCAATGCACAACCCACAATGCATGCTCTAGGAAGGTCTTGCCCCAAAATAGGGTAGGGAAATGGGTGCCACACCTCTATCTTGGGAGGAAAAGGGTGCCATGCCCCTATCCTACCCCTTTCTCTAGGGCAGAGTGCAGACAGGGTGGTGTGGAGGCCAAGAAAGAAGCTGATTCGAAGGGTTGAGTAGTCTTTAGTCTCCAATCAGGCTAGAGGATTCGATCTCACATGCATGAGGACCCTAATGCAGTCAAAATTTGCTAGGGTCATAATTTTATGACAGTACAAATAGGGATCACATAGCTCTTATGACTAATCTTTCACTCTTCCTTGGTGAAGAGGTAGTGCCTTAGCACTCCATTCACCCTTCATGTTGCTCCTCACTCTATGACACTAGTAGTTAACTTAATTGGGGGCTCTTTGTCATAAGAGGTGATGCTATTTCATTTACAAACATCTTGGGGAAGAAACACAATTCATTCTTGCCTCTATCTATAATACCTACCAAGAATGTTAGGCCCAATATGGAAAGCTAATGTACTGAGAGGGGAGGGGTGAATCAGTACTCCAAAACTTTTCTTCAACAATAACTTTACTGTTATGCATAAACCGAATAGTGCAATAACATAATATAAAACTAAAACAAATAGATAACAATCATACATGATTCACTCCATAACACATATATTTTGGTTATGCAGAAACTCTTGGTTAGAGAGAAAAACTGCGGTGGGGATGGCACCCACAACTTCACTACTGCAATAATAAAGAGTGCTCGGTTAGAGCTACATGTTTAGCTATTTTTGATAGCTTACCATGTTAGGAGTAACAAGATTTGTTAGATCTACCTTGCTAAAGGATTTTACAACACTTCATCTAAATGCTGCACCTGGTTAGAGGCTTTACAATTTATAGACTTGATTAGAGTCTTTTACCCTGTTAAAGGTTTCTCTTACAACTTCAAAATATTACAATAAAATCATTACAAATATTTGCAGCTTTACATCTGGAATGTTATAGCAGATTCTATGTGCTCAGAATAAGTTACCTTTCTTATAGCATACCTCAGTAACCCATATAGTAACTCGGTAAACCCTTCTGTTTACTCTGTTCTCTGAAAACCTTCTCGGTGACCTCTGTGTCTCTGTAACAGTCTTCTTACACTCATACACACACCTTTAACTCTTAACTCATGCTGTATAAATAGATCTCTTATGACGGTGATCCAATTCATTGCTTTGATCTTACAAACACGATTTATTGAATGAATAACCATGCAAAATATTTCATTGGTTAGATAACCTCAAAATCATACACAATCTTTAAGTGCAATTTCCAATGTGATAACGGTTAGATGTGCCTCAATCTTGTAACATGTTTTCATATGCATGTCCAGGTTCAATGAATCTGGTAACACGTTTCACTCGATGTAAATCAACTCGGTGTGTCATCTTTGCTGCTCGGTAGACATGTAAAGATACTCGGTAGATAGCTCGGTGTATACTGCATTCTGTGACTGCTTTCTTCTGTAACCGACTAGACTGTACATACCGACTGAATATTTCAGTAATAGATAACCGACTAGAGTATATAGTATAACTTTGACATAAAACTAATGGCAATCTAATAAGTAGTAACAATCTGCCCTTTTGACATTAGTTGAGATGTTTGACAAAAACTACTTTCAAAGTTATAACTCAGTAATCTATATACTTGCAAAATTTGACTATACTGACAGTATATACAATAGTCAATAAAATAATATATCAGATATACTCCCCTTGTCAATATATTGTACATAACTCTGATTTTGCATGCTTGGTGATCTATTCTTGTGCTTTGCTTACTGTTCTGTTTATTGCTTGGTTCACTACTCTTGGATACTCTGCTTACTCTGCTTACTTTGCTCGGCATACTCCCCCTGTATACTATACTCTAAAAACTATACCATTCTCTCAATACTGAATTAATACGTATTACTCCCCTAGTACTGTAACATATTACTCCACAAATATAGTACCACTCCCTCTTTTTGACAAACATCAAAAACTTAATTTCCATTCGGGGGCGGTAACTGGTCAAAAATGGATTTGTACTTGGTCCGGGCATCGGTGAGAGCGACAAAGAGTGCATCCTTTACACTATCCATTAAAGAATTTTGTGCTTGAATATCAACCAATAGTGATATTAAGCCATCTAGAGTGCTTCCCTCTTGAGTAGTAGATAAGTATGTGGCTCAGTTGATTTGTTCTTGGACTGATGAAAGATGAGGAAGGAATAATATCTGAAGTGTCATTATGTCTATCTTGATCTTCTGTTCTTCATTTCTTAAGTCCAATTGTTGAGCCATGAGCTGTTGTGACTTTGTATAAAAATTCTGAACTGAATTTGGCTCGGTGGTCAACTTATTTGAGAGATCGGTGATCTCTTTCTCAATTGCCTCTGTTTTATTCTTAATGTCTTTAATGAATAAAGAAAATGTGCAGAGTTTCTGAAATAAATAATGAATGTGCTTGAGTTGAGGAGTCAACTCAGCAATAAATTTGACAAGTTTAAGTTTGCTAATAGCTATAGCTTTTTGTACCTCTTCTATCATCTTGGCAGTGAGCTCTTTGTCTTTTAGCTTGCTCAAATACTCTGATGCATCTACTCCAGATGTCTCTATCTTTGTTAGGATTTCATCCAGTTGAATGTGGATGGCTGCATCAGTTGATACTGTAGCTTCAGGTAGCATATCTATTAAAAGTGCTTTTACCTTCTGAAGGACTTTCTTTTTCTTTTGAATGGCCATTTTCTTCTCTTGTTCGGCCTTTGCTTTGCACAGTTCACTAAAATCAATGAGTGCTTGCCCCTTTAATTTTCCTACGTCTACATTGGGCAACACTATGGGTTTTGACAAATCAAGTTTAAAACTATGCTTCTTCACTTTCTTTTCTTTACCTTTCACCGATGGAACTAAGACAATTACTTGTGAGGCTTGATTACCCTCGGTAGGTTGCTCGGTAGAGGCAACACTTTGATTGGTTCCTTTAGCCTCTATAGAGTCCTTCGGTGTCTCAGTACTTGGTGTCTTAGTTGCAACATTCTCAGTGTTAGAAGGTGCTTGAGATGTCTGTTCTTGAGTAGTACCTTCTCCTGCTGCAGACTTGTGACCTTCAGTGCCTTGATCTGTATCTTGAGGAGTTTCGGTTGAGACAGGTTGCTTGACCGGTGGATAAGGCTGAACTTGTTCCAAAATGGATTCACTAGATACAAGTTTTGCATATGCAGTGCCTTCTATCATTTCTTGTTCCGATGCCTCTGAATCCATGACATCTTCATCTATTTGAATGGTGTCAGCAGGGTCTTGTTCGGTAACATCAGGACCTTGCTCGGTGACATCAGGATCATGCTCGGTGACATCAATGATTTTAATTGTAGCTTGCTCACCGGCATCCTTGATTTTGAAGATTTCCTGCCACTTTGCTTTTGTCTCATTTTCTACTTCAATATATAGCTCATTCATCAGTTTTAAGGCTCTCTGTTTGACAAGAAACTTAGAATTGTAGGTTGTTAGATGTTCCTTTATTTCAGCTACTGACATATCAGGGAATAAATGAACCAGACTTCTCTCTCTGATTTGTTTCTCTGAGTCCATTGCATACTTCCACCTATTATCAATATGCAGATATAGTTCATTTGGAAGTGACTTAGCTAGTTCCAATGGAGCTAACCGGAACTTTAGAAGTGTGTAGATGACAACTTCTTCAATTTGTCTCTTTTCATCATTGTTCTTGGTTTCATACTTGACATATCTAAATCATCCAAATCAACCATATTCTTTCAGATTATCACAAAAGTTTTCAACACTATGTATATTTACCTTCTTGCTCTTGACAATCTGAAATTTGCTTGCATCTTCTGATTCGGTGTCACTAGACTCTTTTGCCAAAATGAGTCTCCGAGTAGATTTCTTGTATGTCTTTGTTACCTTGGGAACAGTAACACTCTTTGTCTTCTTACTCGGTGAAGCTGCAGATGCTCTAATGTTAGGTCGTTTTACTGGAGGTGGAGTCAGTGAGACTTTTGATGTGTCCTGTTTCTTTCTCTTTAACACTTTATCCTTAGGAAATTCAGTGCTCAGTCTTATAGCTGCTTCTTGGGCTTCAGATTCCTCTTCGGTAATGGAAATGGTGCCTTTGACAGGTGTAGAGGAAGAGTCTTCTCCGAATTTCTCTGACAATGCCTTAATCATCTTTGTTGCCTTTCTTGTAGCTTTGGGTACTACAATATTCATCTTTACCTTTTCTTTTACTTCCTCATAGGTACCATACCTTAGCTCGATAGCATGTCTAGGCAATGTAAGAAATGCATCAATTTGTTGTTTTGTGATGTCAAAATCAATCTCGTAACCCATTGGTGACAAAGATTGAGTCTTCAGTTCCACAACATTCACATAACAGTAATCAGTGTCAACTTCAAAACATACATCATTTTTGTATTTCTCTACTAGCTGGGGTGGAATCCTATATCTGTTATGCATTTTCTCTTGAAATTTACTGAAGTAATCATCCATGATATCATTGAAATTATCACCTAACTTCTTAATGAAGTTATTTATCTGATGGGTGATTGGTCGGTGTAGCTCCCAAACAACTTTACCGACCGATGGAAAGAATTTTTCAAAGTAGAAAAACATGCATACCAGTAGTGATCCAAACTTTAGAGTATTAGCCGAGTTGTTCTTCTTCGGCTTCCTGATGGTGTTCATATTTTCAAATAGGTTCTTCAACAACACCTCACATAGGTCAATTTTCATTCCCTTTTTCACAATTTTGTAAGCCAAGTCTACTACTGCACAGGGAACACTGTTTTCCCTTGCCGATTGGAAGAAACAGTAGCCCATTACTCTAATGGCAAATTTTAGTTCTTCATCAGTGACATTATTTAGTTTCAATCCTCTGTAATCAGATTCCACTCTGGTTAAACTGATCAATTCCTTCTGTGATATCATCTTCTGGGCTCGGGCATGATCATAGATAGGGTAACCGGTAATCAGATGAATGATTTCCTTAGTAATCTTAAATGGTTGTTCTTCTAGCCACATGAAATCATCGTGAACTTTGTCCAGAACAAACTTGACCCACTGGGGTTTGAACACACGAGGATAGGTTAGGGCTTTAGTTAATCCCTTGACTTTGATGTGCTCATACTTGTTGTTCAATATACCATCGGTACATAGCTCACCATAGGTGTCTCTGATTTCAACATGACCAAGTTCTTCAACACGACATTTGGTGAAGAATCTCACATCCTTGACTAGTAACACTTTGTCCGGGATGAGTGAAAAGGCAGTTTTGTCATCCGGTTCAGAAGCGACTTTGGGAGTCAAAGAGTATTTTAGTGAGGGCTTTTCTACATTCTTGACAACTATGGGATCTTGGATCTTGGGCACCATTTGAAGATTTCAGATAAAAAAACTAACAAAGAGTCCTTAGGGTTTCAGGATTTCAAACGACAAACGCTTTATACTTAGTAGATAATGGCAACTAGATAAGATCGGTAAACTAGCTTAACAATATGTTGAGATTTGATGTAAATACCTTGAATTTTCTTTGTAGGAGGTTTTGATCACCTTTGATTCGCTTGCTCTGCTTTCTCGAAAACTTGGTAAGTGTAAATGACCGCAAAAATGCTTTTAAGTACACAAAATACCTTATCGGGCTCTGTGCGGGTTAGGTTAAAAGATTAAATGCACTCAGTTCCTCTTTAACCAATTTACTCTCCTTTTTCGTTTTAACTGAGTAACCAAACTTCCTTCATTTACCGACTTGACAGGCTTCCTGTATTCACCGACTTGACAAGTTTCCTGTAAAGTGCTTCAAAAGACTTTGATAGAATTTCAAGCTTACTATTACATCTTAACTATGCCGATTTTAAATTAAGTACATAATAGAATAGGAACTGTTAAGATTTTAACCTTCAAAGAATGCAGTCCCTTCATACCTTTACCGATTAATTTGGAATAGGTGCACCTAACTCGGTAGGTAAGGTGCTTTCTTCATTTGACACAATTTCCTTCTTTTTCCAAATCATCTTTAATTTTTCTTTTATTTCTTCAGTGTCTTTTCTAGGTTGATCTCTGCAATCTCCAGCTAAGTGTCCAGCTTTGTGACAATGAAAACATGCCATACCAAGATTTCTCCATGATCTTTGATTGTACATCCCAAACCTTATAAAACAGTTGGCACTTATGTGTCCATATCTTCCACAACATTCACACCATATCCTTGTATTGTAATCCCATGGTACTACAGAATACTGTCGGTAAGGATCTGTGTAAGTTCAGTAACCTCTAGCATTTGCTTGGTGTGTATACCACATATAGTTCTTTTGCTTAAACCAACACTTCTTGGTACTATGTCCATATCTATTGCTGGTTTTACAAACCCTTTGAATTTTGCCTTTTGATAATTGTTAATAGACTTTGTCCTACATTGATTAGATGTGTGACCATATTTATTGCAATTGTGACAATAACCATTGGACTTAGTAACATTCGGTTGCTTACCTTTTTTGATTTGACACATGTTGGTAGTGTGACCTTGATTTCCATAGTAGTTGCAAATAGGCTTCTTTCTTTTGATGTTATTCTTATTTCTAGCTTGCTTTGGTGATTCTCCTCTCTCGGTAGTATGAATTCCTTTCTCGGTAGAGTCTTTTCCTTTGTAACTGAGTCATGCATCTTTGTTGGGTCGTCTTGTGTTCAGTTGCTCATCCAACATCTTTGATGCTTCATAACTCTTCTTCAGTGTTTCTTTGGATTTCTTCTCTGTTTCAAGTTCATCGGTCAACCTTGATACTTCAAGTTTCAATGCTTGATTCTCATCATTTTTCAAAATTGCTTCATGATGTGCATAACCTAGTTGATCTGATAGGTTTTGTTAAATTCCAGTTAACCTTGTGATTTCATCATTCTTATCAGATACTAAGACTTTAAGTTGTTGTCTCTCTCTTTCTAGATCTCTTACTTTATCCTCGGCTGTTCTCAATGCATCTAGATTTTCAGTCATCTGTGTGCTGAAATGTTCATGTTCTCTTTTCATTGCTTTCAATTGATCAACCAATGCTTTGTTCTTTTCTTTCAATACTCCAATCATTTCTTCAGTCTCTTTAGATATACTATTCTCAGATGATGTCTCAATTTGTTCCACTAACTCTTGAGAGTCCTGTAAATCATCAGATAATCTTCTTCTCACTTTCAAAGATTTTTGCATTTGTCTTTGCATGTCTGCAATCACTTGATTAGCATGATCCAGCTCTTCTTGCAGATACACAATCCTTCAAGATTGTTTATAGCCTTCCATTGATAAGATCTTTATCTTTAGGTAGTTAAACCCTTTTCCAAGATTCAAGCTCTGATACCAATTGTTAGGCCCAATATGGAAAGCTAATGTACTGAGAGGGGAGGGGTGAATCAGTACTCCAAAACTTTTCTTCAACAATAACTTTACTGTTATGCATAAACTGAATAGTGCAGTAACATAATATAAAACTAAAATAGATAGATAACAATCATACATGATTCACTCCATAACACATATATTTTGGTTACACAGAAACTCTTGGTTAGAGAGAAAAACTGCGGTGGGGATGGCACCCACAACTTCACTACTGCAATAATAAAGAGTGCTCGATTAGAGCTACATGTTTAGCTATTTTTGATAGCTTACCCTATTAGGAGTAACAAGATATGTTAGATCTACCTTGCTAAAGGATTTTACAACACTTCATCTAAATGTTGCACCTGGTTAGAGGCTTTACAATTTATAGACTTGATTAGAGTCTTTTACCCTGTTAAAGGTTTCTCTTACAACTTCAAAATATTACAATAAAATCATTACAAATATTTGCAACTTTACATCTGGAATGTTATAGCAGATTCTATGTGCTCAGAATAAGTTACCTTGCTTATAGCATACCTCAGTAACCCATATAGTAACTCGGTAAACCCTTCTGTTTACTTTGTTCTCTGAAAACCTTCTCGATGACCTCTGTGTCTTTGTAATAGTCTTCTTACACTCATGCACACACCTTTAACTCTTAACTCATGCTGTATAAATAGATCTCTTATGATGGTGATCCAATTCATTGCTTCGATCTTACAAACACGATTTATTGAATGAATAACCATGCAAAATATTTCATTGGTTAGATAACCTCAAAATCATACACAATCTTTAAGTGCAATTTCCAATGTGATAACGGTTAGATGTGCCTCGATCTTGTAACATGTTTTCATATGCATGTCCAGGTTCAATGAATCTGGTAACACGTTTCACTCGGTGTAACTCAACTCGGTGTGTCATCTTTGCTGCTCAGTAGACATGTAAAGATACTCGGTAGACAGCTCGGTGTATACTGCGTTCTATGACTGCTTTCTTCTGTAACCGACTAGACTGTACATACCGACTGAATATTTCAGTAATAGATAACCGACTAGAGTATATAGTATAGATTTGACATAAAACTAATGACAATTTGATAAGTAGTAACAAAGAAACCCTAAAGGAATAAACCAACATCTCCAAAGAAGAGTGAAATATATATATATATATATATATATATATATATATATATATATATATTTAAAACATTAAATGAATACTTTAAACATTTAAAAAGTTAAGATTGAGTTAACTTGCACAAGCGAAAAACAACTACAACTTTTCCCATAAGGTTTTTCAGTGTAGTTACTTATTCTAACCATATATCAATAAAGGAATTAATCTAAATCAAGATAACATACAATGCATTCATGTACCCCATCACCCATCAATTTAAATTACCAAAGTAGTCCAAGTACTCCATTTAAGCAATTTTTGATTCATACATTTATATTTCATAATATAAATACCTTCCAAAACTATATTCATTGAAAACCATCAAGTATAGTTAATCATAACACACAAGCTATGAGTTATGTGTTGGCAACAACAATGAAGGAAAATTGAGAGGGGGGGGGGTGAAACATTTTTCATTGGATCTACAAACTTAAGCACAAATTCAAATCTGATAAATTGCAGCGACAACAAAGATAGGCAAATTGATAACACAACACCAAGAATTTGATGTGGAAAACCTGGTTAAGGGAAAAACCACGATAGGAATCTACCCACAATAAGATGATACTCTATAGTAGTATGAGAAAATATTACAATGGGGAATACACCAGCATTCAAGCACACTACTTAGAGCTCACTTGTTCAAATACAATAACCCAGAAGGCTACAACCCTCAAGGAAGCCTCATTGACTTACAACAAGATTTAGATTACAATCCGGAAGGAATGAACTGCAATAATAAAATTTGCTAATGCCTGATGACTGTTCTAGTTAAGCACAATTATTTTCTCTGCAACACCAATCTCTTTTGAATACACCACACTGAAAGATGAATCCTTGTTTGCACATACACCACTCTTTGATAATGCAGACACAACTTCTATATCCAAATTACATGACAATATCACCTATTTATACATTTCATCAACCTTGACAACAAGGTCTACTAAACCCTCAACTCACAATTACAAAATTATATTACACGATATAAAGATCGACCACCAGACCAATATAATGGTTTTGATTTCTCCTTCAAAAAGACAACCCACATAATTCTGGAATAATCATCAATTAGTAATATAAAATATCTGTCACCTTGTACACTTCTAACGTTTGTAGGTCCACAAAGGTCAGTATGCACAAGATCTAGCAACCCATCAGATGTATACTGCTTGCTCTTAATAGAAATTCTTGTTTGCTTACCCAATTGACATTCCTTACATACTGGATTAACAAGCTTAATAATTTTAGGCACATCTCTAACAACTTGAATAGAACTGACCTTAATCATAGAATCAAAATTAACATGACACATTCTCCTATGCCACAATCAACTTTCATCAATCTGAGCAATCAAACAACTTTTCTCACCATCATTCAAATGAAAGATATTACCTTTAGTCATAGTTCCAGATGCAATCTCTATACCAAAGGCATTTAGGATCTTGCATTTTCCATTCTTGAATTGTAAATCATAGCCTTTTTCTACCATTTGTCCAACACTTAAAAGATTATGCTTCAAACCTTCAACATACAAGGCATCTTCAGTATTATGATTACCATCAAAGGAAATACAACCTCTACCATGGATCACATAGGCTTTGTCATCTCCAAATCTCACTATTCCACCATCATACCTTTCCATACTCACAAATTTTCTTTTATCACCGATCATATGATGTGAACAACCACTGTTAATCACCCATTCATCTTTCTCTTCAATTTTAGCAGCCAAAGCTTTCTCCTTAATAGCGCAGCTTGTGGAATCAACAGGTATCGGTCCATATTCTTTAATGGCAATAAACACAACTTCATCTCCTTCTGATTCTTCATCTGTAACACCTTCATCAACAACATAATAATAGTTCTTCTGATGCTTATACTTTCGGTTAGGATTACAATATTTATCATACTTCACATGCTTCTCATATCTATCATTCCTATCATGATTATCATATTTATCATGCCTATCATACTTAGCCATTCTCTTCAGGAATCTAGAAGCAAAATGTCCTATCTTATTGCAAGATAAACATTTCAGAGGAAATTTTCCATCATACTTACCAGCTCCCTTAGGCAATCTTTGGGCAATCAATGCTTCAAGCTCATCCAATTCTCTTTCTTTATCTTCCATCTCTCTTCTCTCTCTTTCATATCTGGATATTTTGTATTCATCAGGATCATACTTTTTCTTTCTGGATACAGATGCTCTGAATATTATCTCAAACTTTCCATTTGATTCACCAAATTCGCTCAGCTCAAATGTGACAAATCTTTCCAACCAGCATATCTCTTATTACTGTAGTCACACTTTGGATCTCATCAATAACAACTACCTTATGTTTGTAAGCAGGAGGCAATGATCTCAGCACCTTAGCAACAATTTCATCTTCTTCAAGGGTTCCACCGACACATCTGATACCTAGGACAAGGTCATTCACCTTAGCCATAAAGGTATTTATGTTCTCATCTTCTCTCATCTTCAGCATCTCATACTTCCCTTTCAAACTCTATAGTTTAGCAACTTTGACTTGTTTATCTCCTTCATATAAGGTCTCAAGCTTCTCCCAAATCTCATGTGCATTCTAAAGTCCCATTACATTAGTCATCTCTAAATCAGTCAGGGAGATCAGTATTGCTTTCTTAGCTCTAATTTTATGTTTAACTTCCTTGATCTCATCAGCAGTAACTAGTCCATTTGGAGGAACAAAATAGACATTTCTTTGTAATCTTCCAATAATCTTCTCCAAGACATCTCAAGTGCGCTTCCATCCGGTTCTTCCATATAGCATAGTTACTTCCATCAAATCTCAAACTCTCCTTCTTAAAGATAACACCTCCAATTCTAGTTGCCATCCCGGATCTCCTCAAGTAGTTAAGATTCTTCTGGAGGATCCAACTTGGATACCAATTGTTGGCAACAACAACAAAGGAAAACCGAGAGGGGAGGGGCGTGAATTAGTTTTCATCGGATCTACAAACTTAAGCACAAATTCAAATCTGATAAATTGCAGCAACAACAAAGATAGGCAAATTGATAACACAACACCAAGAATATGAGGTGGAAAACCCGGTTAAGGGAAAAACCATGGTGGGAACCTACCCACAATAAGATGATACTCTATAGTAGTATGAGAAAATATTACAATGGGGAATGCACCAGCATTCAGGCACACTACCTAGAGCTCACTTATTCAAATACAATAACCCAGAAGTCTACAATCCTCAAGGAAGTCTCACTGACTTACAACAAGATTTAGATTACAATCCAGAAGGAATGAACATCAATAATAGCATCTGCTAATGCCTGATGATAATTCCAGTTAAGCACAATTGTCTGCTCTGCAACACCAATCTCTTCTCAATACACCACACTGAAAGATGAATCATTTTTTGCACATACACAACTCTCTGATAATGAAGACACAACCTCTATATTGAAATTACATGACAATATCACCTATTTATACAATTCATCAACCTTGACAACAAGGTCGGCTAAACCCTCAAATCACAATTACAAAATTACATTACATGATACAAAGATCGACCATTGAACCAATATAATGATATACATGATATAACATGGACCTAATTCAAATCTCCAAATGTACAATACCACCAAAAATCATGCCAAGATCAACTGCAACATGGTACACCACCATGAAAACTGCTTAACACGAAGAACATCAGTGGATTAGAAAAATCACCAACACTTGTACAATGATCAATGTGGATCATCAAGACAAATAGGACACAATTAGGAAACACCAACAAGTAAGTTAGAATCATTAGTAATAGCTGCACCAACACCACTTATTAAATCTTCATCGATCAACATCTAAACCTAAAAAACACTCAAACAATAGCGACTATCACGAAGAAAGATAACTTGTGGAGCACCAAATCACAAACCATATAAAATGAAGATACACAAGACCATCCCAAACAATCTCCCAAAATATCAGCTCAAGATCTGATCAAACCAAAATATACCAGAGGAAATACAAAACTTTGCAAAGCATTGATCAGAAAAACAAAACTGCAAACCAGATCATATGATATGATCAATTAAGTTACTGGATCGCAAAAACCAATACAAAAGGATATAATGACACTAGAAATAATTCATACACCAAACCATAATCCCAATAAACTAACCTACAATCACCAGAGCAATAAATCTCAGGAATATGTTGACATAAATGACAACAACATATCCTAGCAGCAACAATGTCCAACATTATGAACATGAACATATTCAATAGCATGAGAAAATTATTTTCATCAACAGTTATAAAATCCTACCACTTATGTCTCATTGCATATACATCAAGTTTAGATCATAAGTACATCATGATTACATCATTATTATAACATAATTACATCATTGTCATGAAGACATGTATATGCAAAGGTTACATCTGATACACATAAGTACAATTGATAGATACATAAAGTCACCATCTAAAACACTGATTTGACCAAATCCAAGAGAGAAAGTTGGAACAAGTATGAGGCCAATTTACGCAAGACCACAACAAAATCCCTAATGGAAGAAGGCAACTACTACCCAACCATGTGTGGATCCAAAAGGTCGACCTCCCATGCTAGGAGATAGACAAAATGCAACACAAGGGCTAAACACACTTCCAACGGGTAACCACACAAAAAAAATACACATAGACTAAAATTTGAAAAGGAGAACTCCAGAGGCTACAGGCACGGAGGCAGTTGACTAGTACTCACAAGGGAAGAGTGTCATTGCATAGCTTGATATGGGTTATCATGGAAGGTCTCCATAGACCAGCCCCCATCCTGAGTTATCTTGGTAGCCTCTCCTGACCCTTGACCCCCATACAAGACTCACGGGGACCCACCAAACCTTTCGCAAGGACAAGGTAGTTGGTTTTGCCAGTCCAAACCTTCCACACTTCATCTTGAGCCTAAAAGAGCACTTAAGCCATCAACATGGCATCCAAATCTCTTGTTTAATGTGATTAACTACCTAGCCCCCTAGTACATTAATTGGGTTATCACTTATTAAGGAAACTTCCAACGGGTTATCCTGGTAGCCACTTTGAGCCCCGACCCCCACTTGGAAGCCACTCCCCCTTATGACATAAACATACTCAAAACCCACCATCATCAAAAGAATCATCATAAAATATTCTCATGAGTCTCATAGAAAGATCATAAGCAACATTAAACCATAAAGTGATTTTCCAACCACATCTAAAATAACACCACATCTCAATCTGCATAAGCATCAAATACATAAGCTTCCACCAAAGAGCTCAACTAAGCTCAATCCCGAAAGGAGGGTAATCATATAATATCAAGAGACCGATAAGCCATCACAAACTTCCATAATTTAAGCATAAACAAAAATTTGAACATAATAGCAATGACAAAAGAAACCAAGCTCAAGGACCAACCTCTAGAGCCCCCAAAAGACACATAGGCCAAAATAACATAAAAGGCACGAAAATCTGACACAAGTTTGTTTGGGTTTCTATAACCTAAAAGGTCAAGGATTTGGTTTAATAAAACATTGAAACAATACCAATGACAATAACCTTAACATCACAGGTATAAGGTTACATTTAGACAACAACCACGAGAAAAGCAATTTAAAGTTCTAATGATAATCATTTTTAAACCATATATAAAGTTTCCGGTTAGGAGGACATAAAACATGATAGAGAAACAAATTAATTTAAAGTTAATTCTAGACAATTAAAAAAACAATAAATAATAATAATAATTCAGCAAGTTTAATTATTATTTGTCACTAGCAAATTGTATTAAAATTCGCGGGACAACTAATTTAATTGCATGGCAAAAAAAATCATAATAATCCAATTATTAATTTATTAACAATTTTAATCAGAATTAAATATTAAAACAGTCGCTGCAATTAATATAGAACACTGCCAAATATTTATTGCAAGGTTCTTTTTTTTTAAAAATCAAAATTTAAATTTAAATTTAAATTCAAGTGTTATGTGGGGGGGTAGGCACCCACCCACACTTACGTTGTGGGTGGAGGTTCCACCCACCATGGCGTGGAAACCCCCACGCCATGGTGGGGAGGAACTCTCCTCCCATACATGGCTAGGGCATGGTGGGAGCTCCCACCATCCCACCATGCAACCCCCACCAACACACATAAACAAAAATTTGACGCCATTAAAATTTCCACAACGCCTCCCAAAAAAAAATTAAAATCACAGATTAAATTTTATTATTATTTTTAAATAAATGAGTAATACAATATATTAATGTTATAATAAATTAAAACTGGAGTTACAAATGATTACACAACAAGAAATATACGTATATAATTTATTTATAATAAATTTTAATAGCAAGAAAAACAATAAATACAAAGAGAAGGTTATAAATATTTTTAATTTGCAGAGATGCAATGGATCTATCCCCAAATTCATAGATCAATCAAAATCAATAGGAAGTCGAAATATTGGGGATTATTTCCCAAAACATAAATATGGCTCCCAAAATAAGTAAAAAATGACAGCTATAACCCAAAATCTCTCGGCAAGCAATTCTAATGAAGGCATAGATCAAACAATCCCTTTTTGAAAAGAAAATATACATGAAGGTAAATTAGCCGACCTGGACAACAGAGTAATAGCCGGAGATCGATGAGCTGAATATCCAAATTTGAAAACCCCACCAGCTTCAGACGATCCCTCAATCACATTCCAGAAAGACCAGTGCAAGAGAAAACTTTAGAATCCCCAAATCCATAGCTTCACCAAAAACCCCTCTTCAACAATTTCAGCCAATCCAAAATAAATTTTCCCTCATTTGTTTCCCCAACATTTTCCCAAATAAAAACATCAATTCCTCCCCCCAAATAGCTCCCCAGGAAAGGAATTTCCCTGACAATAATCCCCATATTCCCAGAGTTTCCAAAAATGTTTTTTAGAAATAAGATATGAATTTTTTAATTTGCATGCCATAAAATTTGTTTTATGAATTAATTTTACTGTTTTAATTAAAACAACTTAATTAATAAAACAATAAGGCCTTTTATTTTTTCTTTATTAACTTAAGCATTAATATTAAATTAATTTATTAAAAGCGTTATTACGCCGAAGGCGTACCCTATTTGAAGTAATTGAGTTAACTCTGAAGATCAATGGTTTACATCTTCTAAAAATTGATGCAAGACGATTGAACTTGTCATGACCTTCGATATTGAATTCACAAATTTAAATTAATCCTATTTTCCTCGTCACTCAACATTCTTTTTTCCTCATTGGCCAGTTGGGATTGAGAAAGATTTTTTTGGTAAGCAAAGCAGAGTATCCATTTTTAAAATAATTTTTTTTGTAAGCAAAGCAGAGTATCCATTTTTAAAATAATATTATAATTTTGTGAGAGTATTTTATCATTAAATAAATAAAAGTTTTACTACTTGATCGATATTGAATTCACAAATTACATTCTTTTTCCTCATTGGCCAGTTGGGATTGAGAAAGATTTTTGTTGTAATTTTTCCTCATTGACCAGTTGGGATTGAGAAAGATTTTTATTGTAAGCAAAGTAGAGTATCCATTCTTAAAATAATATTATAATTTTGTGAGAGTATTTTATGAAATAAATAAATAAAAGTTTTAGTAGTGGATCAATATTGAATTCACAAATTTTAATTATTCTTATTTTCTTCGTCACTCAACATTCTTTTTTCCTCATTGTCCAGTTATTATTATAATTTTGTGAGAGTATTTTATAAAAAATAAATAAACAAATTAATTAAAGTTTTAGTAGTGGATAGAGATTTAAGTGAAAAATAGAAATAAATCATAGTAAATTGTAATAGTTTGATTTTGACTGTTTTCATTCCATGTTTTTTCCCTCACAATTTATCATTTTATAAAACAAGATTAAACATGCCATGACCATAATTCACAAATTTTAATTATTCCTATTTTCCTTGTCACTCAACATTCTTTTTTCCTCATTGACCAGTTGGGATTGAGAAAGATTTTTTTTAAGCAAAGCAGAGTATCCATTTTTAAAATAATATTATAATTTTGTGAGAGAATTTTATAAAAATATAAATAAAAAAAAAAAAGTTTTACTAGTGGATGGATATTGAATTCACAAATTTTAATTAATCCTATTTTCCTTGTCACTCAACATTATTTTTTGCTCATTGACCATCATTCCCTTTCATTGTCAAAGAACCACCTTTCCTCCCACAACTTTAAAAATCCACAAGCTATTTCTTCTATAAAAAAATAGAAGCATTTCTGAGGAGGAGAATTTGTGTGTAAAGGCCACTATCTCAAAACTCTATGTGGATAACTTTTACTACCTTTCTTGTCCTCATATTGTGGACAATTAAAAATGCAAGAAAAAAGTAATCCAGACTTCACTGAATATATTTTGATGCCTGAAGTGTTCTATTGATATCTCTGAATGTGATTTTAGTTATATGCTAAAAAGTGACTTGCAAGATGAAACATGTGAACTCATTAAAGTTACTGCATTTGAAGGACCAACAAATGCTTTGTTTGGTGTTGGCGCTGAAGATTTTGAACTTCTACTAGCAAAGCCTGATGGTGCTAAACAAATCTTAGACAATGTAATCAATTGTCAGTTTCTACTTGATCTCAAAATAAAAATGATCCCATTTGGTGGGCACGAAACACAAAGCATCATTATTATAGTTGTTAAGTTGTTTTAGCTTGATTGCATTTAAATCTTAGTACATGTTGAACTACAGTCATATATTGATTTGTACCTCAAAACATTTCTTACTTTTTGTTATGTACAAATTTCTATTTCCATAACTTGTTATGTCCTAAGCTTATATATAATAGTTGGGCACCCATGTCCTTTCAAATTATGTTTGCATATCTATGTAAATTGAATAAAGTTAGAATTCGATGTCTCATTTATAGGATTATTAATTTTATTAAGAAAATAAGTTTTCAACAAACCTATTCTATGATCACTTTGTTAGAAAACTTAAATACTAATTTTAATTAAAGTAAATTTTAGGAGAAAACATTAGCTCTCTTGTAAAATTTGAAATTGATAAGATTATGATTTGTAAGAACCATCTTAAGATAAACATAGCATTACTTCAAGTGGAAGAAATAGTTATTTTATCTCTTTATAATTTTGCAAAGGATTTGGCATTAGTTCAAGAGAAACTAGAAGTAGATTGATAAGAATTATTTATTAGGAGCCTTATTATTATTTGCATTGGTTACATAGCAAGTATTTAGACTCTTTTCTAATCTTATGTATCAAGATATTTTGTGTTACTTTAATTATATGCCACATTGTATTATCTAATAAGTTTAGTTATAATAGTTGACCAAATTATTTAAAATTATGCATGCATGTTTTTTTTGTAAAATAACACAAAAATTAATTCTTACAAATACCTAGACGCTTTCAATTCACATTCTTTCGTTCTTTATATATATATATATATATATACTATTTACATGGTTATCATTTATAGATAGATCACATTCTCCTAATTCTCAAAGGAACTTCAAATGGAAGAACACAATGAAAAGATGCAAGAAAAGCGTGCTCACTGAAATGAAATGCAACGCATACAGTACCATGCAAGGAAAGATATTATTAAGAAAAGAAGATGAGAAAACCAACATATCCTTCTTGATGAAGCTTCCACATCTACATTCTCTCCATCTAATAATCCTTTCCGTCTACCATCACATCCATGTCAATTACAACAGATGATCAAGCCCAACCTTTTTTCCCAAATGCAACCTCCATCACCTTTCTCTCAAAATTATTACATTGCTAGAAATAAATTTCATTCAAATTTGGATAGCCTCTCAAACATGTCAACATGTTTGGTTTGTATGGAAAGATATATGAGCATCAAAACTAAGAAATGTGATGGAATAACTACTTGTTATAGATGCACATTAGAAAATAATGATCATCGATTCTCAAAATGGAACAATATGGATCCTGATCAACAACCTATCTGTTTGCAAAGACTATCTCAAATTGAGGAGATATTGATTGTAAGGGTTAGCTCAGTACTTCAAGTTACTTATGCTAGGGGAGGGCAACTCAAATATAGTGGCCACACTATTTGTTTTCCTCAAGATATTACTACAATTGCATCCTACTTTCCAAGGTGTATACATGAATTGGATATAATAATAGTAAATAGGGAAAGCATTGGGCAAGAAAAATATAACTTTTATGTTAGTAGAGATCGTGTTCATGAAGCATTGAAATATAAGATAATCAATGACCCATACTATAAAGATGTAAAGTTAGATGAACTTGCATTAACATCTTTACCCATTGCCTCTATTGACATCTCAGACCTTCTATATGCAACAACTCCAACCACTAATCCAAGAGATGCAAAGTTCACACAATTAGATATTAGAGAGGACGATGCATTACAAGTGTACATGGAATCAAAATCTTCATTTGTGGCAAATATTCCACCTGCACTTAGAGAGGTTGAAGAGGTGCGCTCTTTACTACAACTAGGGAAAGGGTGACCAACTCCTACTCTAAATTGGCCACCCATTTCTCCATCCCCCATTAATGAATACACCACTAAAGGATTGTTTGCAATGGCATTTCCCACTTTGTTTCCAAAAGGAACCGCCATAATCAACAACAATGCATCAAAGAAGTTATGTTACATGAATATGCTCTGCATCTTCTACGATACCATGATAATAGATCTGGGCAACACCCATGATTTAGATACTTCATACTAAACATACTGATGCGTCATCGAAGTTAAGCCACATCCTCTGTTTTTGTGCAAAGACAACTAGATGATTCTCTACCAACAATAATTTTTTATTTAAGCCAAAGACTAAAGGACTTGCCTGATGACAAGCTTGTTGACCAACTCATGCAGTTTACCTCATCAATTCGTGGCACACACCCATTCTGGAACCAGCGTAGAGGAGAGCTCTCAGACATAGTTATTTAGATTGGTTTCCCAACACTACTATTCACCCCTAGTGCAACAGATACAAAATGGTCAGACTTGCATAGTATCATGCCATCCAATGCACCTACAAATCCATATGCAGCTTCTAGATGGAGGATACAAAATATAGTTCAAAACCCACACCTTACTGCAGTATACATGCACCACAGATTTACATCATTTTGTGAAGAGGTCTTGGAAAAACTCCTTGGTGCAAAAGACTATTAGTATAGGTATAATTCTTAAACTATTTTAATCTTGTACTACAACACTTGTTACTTATATTATTCACTAAAAATTCCTTTCATAGGTATGAGTAGCAACACAGAGGATATGCACATATCCATGGTTTCATTTGGCTCCATGAAGCACTTGACTTTGAAAAAATACAATGGAATAACATTCAATCAGTACAAAATGCACTTAACTACATTGGTAGATATGTCTCTGCATGGAACCCAAAAACCATTGAATTAAAAAACATAATGATTCACAAATCTCCTATTGATGATCCTTGCTTGATGGACACAAGAATAATAATGACAACAGACCCTTCCACTAACTATAGTGAATTGGAAAACTGTGAACAACACCACACAAAGTGCACCCTACAAACTTGTCTTGAAAATAAAGGGACATCTCTTGTTTGTCATTATACAACCCCTTAGAACATGCAAGAGAATTCAATCCTCTCTAATGATGATAATGGCCAGCCTAAACATACTCCTGCAAGAAATGATGACCGCTTGAATCTTCACAACCCATCTATACTCTCTATTTGGAGGGTCAATGTAGATTGCCAACCTGTTCTCTCAATAAATGCAGTTCTAAAATATATCGCAAAATATGAAGCAAAAGCCAAACATAAATCTGAAACATACCATGCTATGCTATCTCGCATTTCAACCAATTTTGAGCTTGACAAACCTGCCTCAATTGCCTTTTAAAAAATGCTTATTGATACTCTTGTAGATCGAGACATTGGTGCTCAAGAGACTTGCCACTTTCTTTTAAAATTATCACTCTCCGTATGTAGCGGGACATTTGTTTCTTTACATGTAAACCGAAAAAACTTTCAACATGTTTCAATCTCACCCACATCCACAACAACGTCCCCAGTTATATAGATGCTTATATGGCATGACCTACATATCTAGAAACATTGTCACTTATTCAAGTCACTCAAAAGTGGACCTTCAAAGCATCTCGCAAGCACAACCAATGGAAAGAACAATCCACACCAGCCATTGTTCGAGTACCTCCACGATTCAGAAGCATCCCTAAAAAATATGAAAAAGCTTTCCAAGTATTCTATTAGACTCAACTACTACTATACCATCCATTTCACAACATTCAGATTGATATTGGTACATTAGATGACCAAGTTATGGAAAAATGGGAAACTTTCTCTTGCTACTACCAACCATGGCATGTGTGGCACACACCTCTGCAACCAGATGAAGAAACTAATACTGGAAGTCCACCTATTCAGGAGGACCGCATGAAAGAAGATATACCTAATGAATGGAAAATCTTATCAAGTTTATATCCAGGCCTCCCTATGCACATTGATGAAATTGACATGCTTGGTCGACATGGAATTGACCTCAACCATGATTGGGGAGAGGCTCATGTAAATCCACAAGAATAAATAATAGCTACCACTTTCATAGACTCAAATTGGCCAACATTTCAAGCTCCCTATGATCTCAATCAAAATACCCAACTTCACCTATCTATTGAGAAAAAAAAAGCATATGATATTGTTGTTTCACACCTACAAGCCACTACTTTGCAGCCGCCACTTAAGATAATTTTTCAAGGAATAGCTGGAACTGGAAAGTCTCACTTGATTTAAAGCATCAATATCGCATTGATGAGCACAACACCAATTGGCCAATCACCACTACTACTTCTTGCACCAACAGGTATCACATCATTCAACATACAAGCATCAACAATTTATTATGCCTTGAGAATACCAATAAAAGAAATGACCCCCTTACAAAGACAAACACTAGCAACATTCCAAGAGACTGTGTACTTCATTCGATACATTCTAATAGATGAAATGAGTTTCATTGGCCCAAAGCTACTACAACAAATTGACAACAGATTGTGTGAATGATTCCCAAGCCAAAATCATATCCCATTTGGAGGATGATCAATCATGCTTTTCAGTGACTTAGGGCAGCTACCACCAGTCAAATATATCCCTATGTATGCTTCAACTTCTTATGGGGGAATATTGTGGCATTCTTTCACAACAGTTATAATTTTGAACAAAATATTTCATCAAATTGGAGAGGATCCAACACAAATTAGTTTTCGTGCCCTTCTCTCAAATTTATGAAATGCAGAGCCTATAATTGCAGATTGCTAACTTATAATGTCACGATCAAGCTCCTCACTCACAACTGAAGAGAAATCTCATTTCTAATCCCCCATACATCTATTTGCAATGAATGAAATGATATCTTCACATAATAAACGTATGTTGTTATCTTCAGCAATGCCAGTAGCATTATCCATAGCAGAGCAACTTAGGGGATCAACATGCTCAAATCTAGAAGAAGAAGAACTTGAATCTAACATACTCCTATGTATTGGCCAAAAGCTTATGTTATACTCAAATTTGTGGGTGGAAACAGGGCTTGTAAATGGTGCACTTGGAAAATTCAAAGCAATTATATATAGACATGGAGAAAGACCACCTCAACTTCCATTATTTGTTGTTGTTCGCTTCAAAAATTACAGAGGACCAATGTGGGATAACAATAAACCAAAAAATATTCCTATAACCCCTGTGAGTCGTGGTGTTCACCATCAAATACCACTAAAAATGGCATGGGCATTAACTATACACAAATGACATGGGCTCACACTCCAACGAGCAACAATCGACATCGACAACATTGATCATCAAGGATAGACATTCACAGCTATCTCAAGAGTTTGTGAACTCGCAAGTCTTCGCATACACCCCACCTTCACATTCAAAATATATTTGCACATGCAAACCAACCCATATGTTGCTCATCAAAAAACAAGAAGATGAGCGATTGCTAGCATTATCAAATACTAGTTCTACAAACACAAGTTAAAAGATCTCTAGGTTTGTTCACTCAAGCACTTGTTTCAGTAACTTTCAAATGTATACATTAAAACCATACTTTTTTAAACTTGCAAACTATTCAACAAATACTTCCTTTAATTTTGTTTAAATTACTGAATCTACAAATATTTAATAATCAATGTTAAACAAACAAGCATGTAACAAAAGTTCTACAACATTAAAATTCTAATTATCTCTTTTCCATACTCTACAGGTACAAATTATACAAAAGGATAATTGAACACTTATTCATAATACTATTCTATTATTACTACAAGTAAAAAGATCTCCAAGTTTGTTCAATAAATCACTTGTTTTTGTATCTTTATAATGTATACATTAAATCTAGACTTTTTCAACTTACAAACAATTCAACAAATAGTTCCTTTAAAAAAATATTAATTACTAAATCTACAAATATTCAATAATCAATGTTAAACAATCAAGCATGTAACAAAAGTTGTACAAATTTTGACTTTCTAATTATATCTCATTTTCATACTCTACAGGTACAAAGTTTACAATACGATAATTTCCCTTATTTGTAACACCGTTGTATTATTAGTTACTTCCAATTCAAAAGAGTTTGCAAGAATAATTTGTACAAAAAAAGGAACATTACTGTGTTAATTGCATTTATTGTTCAAGGTCCAAAACTAACTTAAATACAATATCAAAGATATCCTCGGCATACCCATTGCACGCTAAAGTGCGATTGCTAGTCATTAGTTTATTAGCCAATAAAGTTTTTATTTACAAATCATTAATATTATTTAAAACATTAATATTAATTTTATTAATTAAAATATTAAAGTATTAATATTCCAACACACACACACACGCACATGCACACACATATATATACATATATATGTATGTATATATGTATATATCTATACATCTATATGTATATACATATATACATATATATGTATATACAGATATATGTATGTATATATATATATATGTATAGATGTATATATACATACATATATGTATATACATATATACATATAGATGTATACATATAATATACATATATACATACATATATGTATATATGTATATATATATGTATACATATAATATACATGTATACATATAATATACATATATACATACATATATGTATATATGTATATATATATGTATACATATAATATACATATATACATACATATATGTATATATGTATATATATATGTATACATATAATATACATATATACATACATATATGTATATATGTATATATATATGTATACATATAATATACATATATACATACATATATGTATATATGTATATATACATATATGTATGTATATATACAATATACATATATATGTACATACATATATATGTATGTATATATATGTATGTATATATATACATATATATGTATGTACATATATATGTATATACATATGTATGTATATACATATGTATGTATATATGTATATATATGTGTAGTCACACAAATCTGTCCAACTTAATTAAATAAATATTCGCTATTTATTTGATTAAAAATCCACTAGCCATCAGTTAATTAAATAAATATTTAATTAATTCATCTCCAAACATTCTTCTATTAATTAAATAAATTATTCAATTTATTTTAATTAATTCATTAAACCAAATACAAATCAATTAAATAAATAAAATCTATTTATTTAATTAAAATCCCTTTTTCCTCTTTTAAATAAATTAAATAAAATATTTATTTAAATCATTATCCCCCCCCAACTTGCATTTTCCTACAAATGCAACTTGCACACATTTATTGAAATAAATGAATTTTTAATTTTATAAAATCCTATTTTCCCTCACCCACCAAATCCAATTGCAAATCTAATCCCCTTCTAGATTTTTCTAACCCCTTCCTAATTAGCCTAATCCATCCCCTAATTATTGTCACATTCCTAAGCAAAATGGAGTCACTTCTCAAAGACTTAAAAAGTCTTTGAAAAACATTTAATGCTTTGTGTGTTCAACAAATTAACCCCCAAAGTCTTCCAAGACCACTAATGGCTCTTACATGACCATTTATGGCTCTTACATAACCATTTATGGTTATTTCAAACTTTTCCCCCCAAACATTTATTGTTTTGACCATATTCATCCATTTCACATTTGCACAAGTGTTTATCCATTGGATAAAAGCTTTATTCTTTGAATAAAGAGTTTATTCATTCAACTAACCTTGACTTTAACTCCCAAGGTCATATCAAACATTTAATGCTTATTCCCTCTCCTCTCAACCTATCTCACATTGACACTTGTCATCCTGGGATTGGGTTGAAAGCCCTCACATAGATTTGAAATCATTCAATCCTGACTCTTGTTGAGATTACTCAATCTCAACCATCCATTGCTCCATTTTTCCTATAAATAGAGCCCATTTCTTCATAATCTAGATCCTGATAACTTGTATGCATTTAACCTATAGACATTTTAGAGAGCATTTAGCATAGCAAACTCATGTATTGTCATTTTGGTTAAAATAAATCATTTTAGCATCAATAGCTTAATATAGCTTCTTTATTAACATTTAGAGCAATATTTCAATCTCAATCCTCCATAAGCATCCATAGTGCAAAAAGCTGCTGAGAGCTACACTATTTTGGAACTTGGAGAGGAGAGGAACAAGGGAGAAGGAGCTAAGAACATGCTAAGAGGCATTTGGAGATGCCTCATTATTTTTGTTTCATTAGTTAGATATATTAGCATGATTTTAGTGTCTCTCTTGATATGCTTGTTTAGATTAGTTTTTGATTGAATAACACTAACGATTTCTTGTGTGTTTTGTGTTGTTTCTTTTAGACTAACCTTGTCCACTTTGTTGAGCATCATTTGGTGAACCCGACGTGAATCCAAGCACCTAAAAAACAATTTTTTTAAACCCAACTAACATGTTTGAATGTTGAACTTGACACACAGGTCGCGCTTTGGCGCTTTTGTTGCGTTTTAGCGCTATTGCTTTTTGTCTTTTAGCGCTTTTGTTCTTACAATAGCGCTATTGTCAAAGAATTAGCGCTTTTGTCAGTATTTTGGCGCTTTTGTTCATGAATTAGTGCTTTTGTATTTATATTAGCGCTTTTGTATTGTTGTAAAAATCTTTTTTTTTAGCGCTTTTGTAATATTTTAGCGCATTTGTGTTAAAGTAGCGCTTTTGTTTTCACACAGACTAGCGCTATTGTAACAGAACGTTGTAAAAAAAGGTCTTGTAATTGATAAAATTATTTTTCTTAGGCTTGTTGGAGGCAGAATATATATGAAATATAACATTTAAGTATAAGTGACATTTCCTCTTCTCTTTTCTCTTTCTTATACTTTAAGTTATATTCCATATATATTGTTAGGATGTTTGAGAGGGGTTTCAAACCTCTAGGAGTTGTAATGCAAAATCTAGTTTTTGGAAGATCCTCCAAATTTTAAACTTAGTCAAATTTCAGGGCATTTTAGGATCAAGATTTGTAAAATTTGTAACCAAAATTAGAATTTAGGTTTGTGTAAGCCCACACTAACATTTGATCACTGATTGTGTGCAGGTTCTAATCTGTTTTGTGCAAGAGAAGGAGTTAGTTTAGAGGCTTTAAGTTTCTTTTTTTTTACTTTCTTTCAACAAAAGTTGGTTAAAAAGAATCCATTCCCCCTTCTTGTACAAGTTAAAATAAACCTCACATTTTATTTTGGAGTGCATAAAATGAACCTCAAACTTGTTTTTGGTGCTTAAAAGAAAATTCATCTTTCTTTATTGCAAGGTAAAAAGAACAACTTCAAATTTGCTTTCATTGCAAGTTAGGACTCATTTTCTTTTGATGCTTAAAATTAACAACACAAATTTGATTTCCTTGCAACAATTCGGACCTAAAATTTACAATCCACACTTCAAAATTTTGGTGCAAATAAAATTCACAATCAACTTGTCTCAATTTTGCAAAAGTGAATTACTTCAAGCAAACGTGCTTTTTATTAAGTTGACCAGGATTTCATTTTCCTAGTTACTCAAAACAATTGCCTTTAAAGCTAAAAAGAACATCATGGTTGTTGGAGCAACATCTCCAAATAGTTAGAACACTTTGCAATGGCAAGTTAAAAAGAACAAGTGTTTTCGTGCTTGGCACACTTGTGCAAAAAGTTGGTCGAGTGGTCCTACCTCTAACACACACTATCCTCTCCCTTGGCTTTCATGGTCCTAGGTGCAAGAAAAAAGTGTTAGTAACACTCAAAATTTTCTCTTTTTAAGAGAGGTCTGCCAAGGGATCGATACTCTTGGGAACGACCTCAAGCGGTAAATCCTTTGAGCCGCTATAGAAATCAGGTGAAAGTGAAAGCTGTAGCCTAGGGTATAGCTGTTCCTACAGTGTAACTGATCGAAAGGACAAATGGGCGCCACCACCAGTTACAAGGCTCTTAAGTGAGTCACTGCAGGATGAACTTATGTCCAAAAACATCGAACAAGACTAAACACTTTTAAGTAGTAGCCCACCCATTCTATTGATTGAGGATATTTGCGATATAATTTAGTGCAAGAGCATAGATGGTTTTGCTCCCAAGATACCCACCATACATATTTCCTTGAGTAGAAACATAGCTTTTTGAAAAGTCACTTGTGGCTTGATAAAAGTGGTGACTCCCCCATCATAGGGATCATCTATTTGTTATGCTCATGCAAAACTTAGTATATCACATCCTTACCTGCCACGGCGGGATTCATAAGGTATGTAGTACCAAAGTTGAAGAAATATCAAGATGTGGGCTAAATTTATCACAACAGGCCATTTGACCTTAGGGATAAAAAGTGTTTGAAGTATGTTTGTTTTAAAGACCAAGTGCAAATTGAGTCGACTTCAGGCTTTGGAAATACACCTTAAAATACATCTAAAGGAAGGGTCATATACAAGTCCAAGGATTGGGTTGATCTAGACCCATACTCATTTGTGCCTTTGGGGCAACATTCTTGTGTTTGTGTGCTTGCTTTGTTTTCTTGTCAAAGAAACATCAAATCAAAAAATCACTTCCCAAAAGAAAAACAAAAGTATTCATCCAACCAAACATTTTTTAAAACAACCAAAAATACCAAAAATAAAGTGCAAACAACAAAGAGTCAAATTTTATGACCATTCTTCACATCTTGCGAAAGAAGAAGCATCATCAAAATATCAACTTGAAAAGAAGATCATTAAGCTCAAAGGCTTTGATCAAAAGAAGGAAATTCTTCTATATCAATAGACAAATCTTTGTCTCTCATAGAGTTTTTCTGCGTCACATGCGCCTCTACCTTCAAGGCAAAACAAACGAATTTGATTCAAAATCATTGAACCACAAAGTTTTTATGCAATATAGAGCTCTGAGTTATCACAAAAACCAAGGAGGTAAGATTAATCCCAACTTTTTCCCAAACGTCTGTATCACCTACAACACAGCTCGAGAAATACCACCAACAACCGAAAGGGAAGAGGTAGAGTTTGTCCCATTTGTAACACAACGCTTTTATTGAAGTTGAAAACATTTCATTCATCATCTTATTCATCCATCATCACTTCATCATCAATCCATTCCAACTCTCAAAACATTAAGAAGTTCTTGTCCCAAGTTCTCTTTTTAGATATTGCTTGAATCAAACACTTCACATCACTTTTTAGATTGTTTTTACATCTAGGATAAGCTCATCCTAAGAGACACATCTACACAGGTTAAAACTAGTTCATGAGTGAATCCTCTCATTACTAGGTAGTTAAATCTGTAACACATCTCAGATTTCTCTACACCTTATCACATCCAAACTTATCAAACAAACAAGCAATTCAAAGAAGGAATTTTGGTTACATCTACCTTAAAAGTGCTAGAGATCCACATGCAACACAATTCATCAACCCTCAAATCTCTCATTTCATCAAAAACTCATCATCATTTTCACACAACTTCAACAAAAGCTTGTAAGCAAAATGGCTCAAACCCTATCACAGTCAAGGCAACAAGAAATAGAAATGGAAGAAGAAGAAGAGCAAAATCTCAATGAGTTTCAAGAAGCACTTGGAGGAAATGCGAATGACGAAAACCCAAGTACTCCTACTCCTGCAACAATAGAAAGGGCTCAACATAACCCTCTCTTTAACAGACTATTTGACGAAATACTCAGGAGCAATGTAGATGCTCACTTCTTAAAACTCACTCAAGAAGGAACAAAACTCCCCTCTGACTTTGATCTTGCCCAATTAAGACAAGCCTCAGAAAGACAAAGTCGCCATGAAGAGGAAAGAGGTAGAGATCCCATTAGATATAACATTCCTCGAGGTAACCCACCACCTCCTCCTCCAAACAAAATGGAGATGTTGCAGCAACAAGTCGAGAATCTCGCCCAACAACTTCATAGTGGTATCAAGACTAACCAATTCTCACTCAATGACATCTGTCCCTATCCTTTTGATAGGAATCTTTATATGCCACCCTTTCCCCGAGGATTCAAAACACCCAAATTTGAAAAATATAGAGGAAAGGGAGATCCCCGTGATCATGTCAGAGAATTTCATTCCGCTTGTCTCAAAGTGGCATATGAAGACACATATCTAATGCGCCTTTTTTCCCAAAGCTTGGGAGGAACAACCACATCATGGTTTTCCTGACTATCAGGTGGCATTAGAACATTTGAGGAACTCATCCAGAAGTTCCTAGCTCATTACTCTCATAACATTGAACGTGACATCACCATGGCTGATCTGTGCAACACCAAACAAAAACCAGGTGAACTATTCTCAGTATTCCTGCAACGATGGTGCCAAATGTCTAGCAGATGTTCTCTTTAGTTACCTGAACGAGAACTAGTGGAAATATTCATTTCCAACTTAAACGAAGAAATGGAATTTCACCTGGATGTCAAAGACACAGACTCTTTTAATGATGATATGATCACCAAGGGTTTGAAATGTGAAAGGGCACTCATCAAGAAAAGACTCATCAAAATCTATAATGAACCAAAGGATGGTCCTCGCCCATGCTTCAATAGTGATAAACCAAGCTTCTAGAATAAAAACAAGAGTATCGTCAATGATGGGGTTGTGGATGCCAGGACTATACAAAATGCACAACATGTGGTTCGGTTTGTAGGATAGAATCCTCCACCTCAGAACAACACAAATGTTCCTTCAAATCAAGGTCGCATCACATCTCACGATGAACCTAGACCTCGTTAGCAAAAACAAAAAACGCACATACACTCCCTTAGGGGAACCCATTGAAACAGTATTGCGACAACTCATTTCTCAAAATTTGGTCACTCTACCAAAAACATCAAACTATGAACCTCAGGTCAAACCTGCATGGTGGAGAGATACTGAACACTGTGATTTCCACCAAGGAAGAGGACACAAGACAAGTAATTGTCACCGATTAAAAGATCTTATTTAGGATCTTATTGACCGAGGAGAAATTGAAATTGAAGGACATGACCCAAAAACAACAAATAATGATCATCTGATGTTCAAAAATCCACTTCCATCGCAAGATCAAAGGGGTCCTTCCACTTCCAAGCGAGGCACTGATACCACTGATTATACACAGGCTGCGTATAATTACACTGTAAATCATCTGTATGATGCTAGTGAACAAGTTGCAACAATAACCTTCAAAAATCCCAACTCAAATTGCAATGTTGTTACGCGTCACGACAAAGTTACCATAAAGGCAGCTCCACAAAGCACCACCTCCATCCCAAAGCAGTACAATCTTATGGAACAATTAGACAAAACCCCTACGCTTATATCCATTTTAGAGCTTTTGTGCCTATCGTCATCTCATAAAACCATCTTGGATCAAGCCCTCCAAGAGGTGTCAGTCCCTGCAAATCTGAATACAGACCAATTTCAAGCCATGGTTGGAAGTCTAAAGTCATCACCTTGTCTCACTTTTTCCGAAAGTGACAACTCTTCCTTCTAGCAACCTCATAACACCTCACTCCACATCGAAGGATTTATTAATCAGCATAGGATCAAGCGAGTCTTGATCGATAATGGAGCAGGCCTGAATATTTGTACACTACAGTTGGTCACAGCATTGGGGTATGCGGTAGAATCAGTGGATCCTCATAAGAAGATCACAATCAAAGGCTATGACGATGCGGAGCGTTCCTCCAAAGGAGTTGTGGTACTACCAATCTGAGTGGGCCCTGTGGTAAAGCACATCATCTGTCAAGTTCTGGGCCTTCCTCTGCCATACAATCTATTGATAGGAAGACCTTACATACATGCCATGCAAGCTATTCCATCTACCTACCATCAATGTATCAAGTTCCCACATAACGGTGTAGAGATCACAATTTTGGGCGATGCAAATCCCTTTGCGTACTATCATAATATCAGCCATCAACCAGAGATTACCATTCCTAATAATAGAGAAGCCATTTCCTCCACATCATATATAAGTCCCGCCTCTCTTGCCAGTTCAAACACCACTATACCCAAGCAAGAAAAGTTTAAGATGAAGATAGCAGAGGAAGACCCACTTCTCCTAGAACACATGGTAAACCATAGCAGGTACTCCAGCAACCACTAATCACACCAGCATGTTCTTTGACACCTTTCATCCTTGGAAAGAGTCAAGAAGAAGAAACCCAAGATGAGGACTTAGCGGACTGGATCTATAAAGATCCCATCACCACTGATATACCGCAAGTTAGACTTCCTATAGATTAGTATGGAAAAGGTCTCCTCATTATGCAAAGAATGGGATATGATGGTCAGAGTGCTTTGGGATATTGCAAAAAAGGACGACATGAACCTCTGCTGCCAGAATTAAAGCCCAAAGGTAATATAGGCCTAGGCTTTGAAAAAGAGATTTTTCCTAAACTCAAATTCAAAGGAAAACCCAGCAAACCATTATGCCAGCCTACTGCCAAAAGGACACCTTTCATTATCAAAGTAGCATCAAACACCATCACAATTGCCCCACCGAGGATCAGAATCCCAACACAACTATCACCAATGCCAATCATCCCACCAATAGAACCAGTAATTCCATCCACAGCAGCCATCACCTCAATAGCACCATTAGCAGCAACAACTGTATCAGAACCCACAGCAGCATCTATGACACCAGTAGTTCTAGCAGAAGCCATTGAGTCAACACTACCGATACTCCCCATACCAGATCCTTTAATCCCCATCGACCTTCTTGCAACACTGATCACTACAAAGGTACATCAACCAATCACACCTGTAGTATTTAATTTAAAAGACATCCCAATATGGTATAGTAATCGGATGCTGGAAAGTGACTCAGAGACCGACTCACATGAGTGGGAATTTGATTCTGTACAACTTAACACTTCAGATGAGGAAGATGCATTACTACCTCCACCACGCAAAGACATCCCTGTTTACGGAGAAGCACAGATAAAGACTACTTGGGTTCCTGAACTGGAAACATCTTCCACAGACCCTACATCTCATCCTACGCCTGATTCTGACAGGGAGAGTACCATTAACGACCTTCACCATAACATCTTAACCCTCACTGATACATCTAACACACTTAACCTAATCGATGAAGTAATGCCCATTATCCACCCTGAACTCATTGAATGGAACCAACCAAATCCCCCATGTCTTGACCTCTTCCAAAACGATGAGGCCATCATTGACTTTTTGGAATTAAGGGATAACCTACCAAGCGGGGATCACAAAGCTGGATTTGCCATTGAGCTTAATAGCACAACATACTTTGGGGCGGATGCCAAACCTTTCAGCTGCAAAAATATAACAATAAAACATGGATCTTCTAGTGAAAACCACACTGTGGCACTATTTGATCCAACAAAAGTAAAAAGAAAGAGCGTATCCAATGGTGAAAACCTCTCTAAGGCGCCTGAGGATGAAGGGTTTGACATTCTCCCTGCTAATGCACAATAGGAACGATCAACGATTCTCATCGAGGAAACCAAAGAATACAATGTGGGGACTCATGAAAATCCTCATCTCATACATCTGGCATCTCTTCTCACTCCAGAGGAACAACCTAAATTTATAGAGTTCTTTCAAAAGCATCAGATCAACTTTGCATGGTCATATGCAAACATGCCTGGGCTTGATCCTGATTTAGTCATGCATCACCTCACTATCACAGAAGGAGCCAAACCTGTCAAGCAGAAGCTTCGTAAGATGCATCCTCAAATTGCAGTACTAGTCAAAACAGAACTCAAGAAACTCCTAGATGTTGGTTTTATTAGACCAATTGATTATGCAGATTGGATCTCCAACATTGTACCTGTCGGCAAACCAAAAGGGGGCATCCGCATTTGTACTAACTTCAGAGATCTAAATAAGGCCTGTCCTAAGGATGACTTCCCCCTACCAAATATCGACATCATAGTGGATCTGACAGCAGGGCATGCCATGCTTTCACTCATGGATGGCTTTTCAGGATACAATCAAATAAAGATCACACCAGAAGATCAACATAAGACAACCTTCACATGTCCATGGGGCACATACTACTGGAATGTAATGCCTTTTGGTGTAAATAATGCAGGAGCGACCTATCAACGAGCAATGACTACTATCTTTCATGATATGATGCATACCATAATGGAAGATTATGTTGATGACTTATTAGCAAAATCACTCACTAGAGAAGGACATCTCCACATCTTAGATAAAATCTTTGATAGACTGGAACAATACCATGTTCGACTCAATCCAAAGAAATGTGTCTTTGGAGTAACCTTCGAGAAGCTTCTAGGATACATTGTCTCAAGCAAAGGTATTGAGGTCGACCCAACAAAGGTAAAAACAATCATGGATATGCCACCACCAAAGAATATCAGTCAGCTAAGGACATTACAAGGATGACTTCAATCCATCCGAAGATTCATTGCACAATTGGCTGATAAGTGTCACCCATTTACACATCTGCTACACAAGAACATCCACTTTCAGTGGGATGCCCGGTGCCAGCAAGCATTTCAGACACTTAAAGACTATCTCATGAATCCACCATTGCTGATGCCACCAGATCCAAGTAGACCATTGTTACTCTATATCTCAGCAACAAGTACAACATTGGGTGTACTACTGGCACAACATAATGCAGAAGGAAAGGAGTGTGTTGTTTACTACATCTCTCGCACACTGGTTGGCTATGAACTCAATTACACCCCTATTGAGCGAGCTTGCTTAGCAGTAATCTTAGCAGCCACTAAGCTGAGGCACTATCTGTTAACACACAAAGTACAACTCATTGCAAAGATTGATCCACTCAAGTATTTACTTAGCAAAGTAGCACTGATAGGCCGCTTGGCCAAATGGGTGATGATTCTAAGTGAATTTGACATCGAGTATGTAGACCGTAAAGCTATCAAAGGTCAAGTTATTGCAGATCAGTTGGCCGATGCACCTCTCATAGGCGAGCATCCTCTCATTTCCAATTTTCTAGATGAAGAGATATTCATGATCACAACAACACAACCATGGAAACTATACTTTGATGGTTCATACACTAGGCATGTCTCGGGGGCAGGCATTCTGTTTATCACACCTCAAGGTGACAGCATCCCAAAATCTTACAGGCTCACATTTCCATGTACCAACAACATCGCAGAGTATGAGGCCTTGATCACAGGACTCAGGTTAGTCGTATAGTGGAAATTACAAGAACTACAAGTATATGGCGACTCCCAACTGGTCATTCAACAAGCAACAGATGAATATCAGACCAAGGATGATAAACTCATGCCATATAAGCAAATGGTGGACAAACTAAATACATCATTTACTACTATCACTTTTGAGCAGATACCAAGAGATCAGAATCGAATGCTATGGCCACCATTGCATCTCTCCTAGATCTTCCACAAAATTCACCATGCTACGAGTTCTTGGTAGAACAGCTTTGGATTCCTGCTTATGATATCCTTGAATCTGAAATGATATGTCGCCTTGTCAGTCCTGAATCCCCATGGTATGGTGAATTCTACACCTATCTCCACGATCACACCCTTCCTCCCAACCAATCAAATAACCAATGTAAAACCTTTATTCGCCAAACTGCTCGATATACCATAATTGTTGAAACCCTATACCGACACAGTCTTGATGGTACTCTCCTTCGATTTTTGGAACACGATGAGATAACAAAGGCCTTAGAAGAAGTACATGAAGGAATTTGTGGAACTCACACAAGTGGTCCATCACTAGCCAAGAAACTCCTGCGCAATGGATACTTTTGGCCATCTATGGAAAAAGACTCCTACTACTTTGTCAGAAAGTGCAAAAAATGCCAAGTTCATGGAGACCTGATACATGCACTAGCACAGGAACTACAACCCATCACAACACCATGGCCTTTTTGTCAATGGGGCCTTGACCTTGTGGGTAAAATCCATCCATCTTCATCCAACGACCACAAATTCATTATTACCACCATCGAATATTTCACAAAGTGGATCGAAGCTGTTCCACTTACCCAAGTCATCGACAAGCAGATCGCCTCATTCATCCTCAACTACATCATCTGCCAGTATGGTGTGCCCATGTCCATCATCACAGATAACGGTCTTCCTTTCAAAAATCAGGATGTCCGTGAACTTTGTGAGAAATTTCACATCCAACATCGCTTTTCCACTCCCTACTATCCACAAGGCAATGGTTAGGCTCAAGCATCAAATAAAAACATATTAAGAATCCTAAAAAAGACAGTCAATGATGCAGGCCGTGATTGGCATGTTCAACTGAATCCAGCACTATGGGCATATCGAACTAGCATTCGAACCCCTACAGGCGCAACTCCCTACTCATTGGTCTATGGTGCCGAAGCTATCTTACCTATTGAGGTGGAGATACCATCATTACGGGTTTCCTTGCATAATCTAATAGATGATGAAGCCTACAGAGTATCCCATCTTCAGGAATTAGAGTTACTTGATGAGAAGCGACAAGCTGCATATAATCACCTCAAAGCCTATCAACAACGCATGAGTAGAAGCTACAATCACCGAGTTAGATCTCGTACATTTGAGGTAGGTGATCTTGTTCTACAAGAGAATCCTCACAACCAACCAAACAGAGAACATCAGGGCAAGTTTGAATCAAACTGGCTGGGCCCATATGTTGTCACTGCTGTATTCAAGTCCGGGGCATATCAGTTGGCTACATCAGAAGGAGAACTGCTTGCAGATCCAATCAACAACATGCACCTCAAACGGTTTTATACCTAAGCTGAACAGAGCATCAAGCTCCCATACATACCAGAAAATATCAAAAACATTCAGAAAAATGTCCTGAAGAAATACAAAAACATTCAAAAAGAAAAGAAAAATCATGCATCCAAACAGTGAACAACCACTCAGGTGGCACCTTGGATAAGTACGATGGTGAAAACCTAGCAAACAGGCGCCACTCGTAAAGACTATGGCTCCATTGTCTTTCAGACTTGTTGCGATCACATCTACTTCATACATACATCCATCCATCCCAACCATGGCTTGTTATTTGATCTGCAATAAAGAGATAATACTTCATGCGTCTTGCATTCCACTCTATCATAGTCATGTCTACACTTGGGGGCAATACCCTTAAAATCTAGATGATGGAAGTGGATTCTACATTAATGGCGATTCATTGGCAAAAACATTCAAAACCATTCAAAAATCCAAAAACATTAAAAAACAATACAAAGTCCAAAAACAACGAAAAACCATCGAAAAACAAAAACATGGCAACACCTTGTACATACTCATCCGCACAGATACAAACATGATGACCATTTACCAAATCGACCACACAATCACCATCAACACTCAAAATTGTCTTCAACAAGGATGCATCCTTCCTTACCAAAACAAAGACAAAAGTGACGTTTTCTTTGACAAGAAAATTATGTTAAGCTATCAAATACTTGGTTGGTTTGTGAGTACAATCATTCATTTATCTATATCGGGATCTTTCAGCATTGTTTTGTATCATTTGCACATTATTTCCGATGAAGTTCTAGGGCATGTACTAATGGTGTCTACGTGGGAAGTTCACCAAGCTACGCGATCTTATGCCAAAAGCAGTCATAGATCATTACGACTTGCTGACTACAGCGTATACCTCGACCATATGAGCATGAACCATTACCAAGGATCCTTATTCTTTATTCTTTATGTATATACTATTTGTTTACAGGTACAATGCTCATTCATTGGTTCCTCCTCATCCAAATTGGATAAAGGTTTTATCTCTTATTACGGTATGCACTTGTCTCAGGATATGATCAGCCTAAGATCAAGGAGGATGATCCAAGTCATGCATGAATGGAGATAATCCTTGTCTGTTCTACAAGCAATACTTTGATCGACTTGACCCTTATATCAAGTCATTTGTATTAACTTGCTATATAAAATCCATGTAAGGAATACTCAGGTCATCTTGAATCATTATGTCAAGATGCTTGTATTGTCTTCCAACATTTTAAAGCTCAATGATGAAAATAGAGCACTATGGATCGTCATTTCATCTCATCTGTTTATATATTGCATTCCGTTGCATATCACCCATCCGTTCACTCATTCATATATAGGATTTATATGCAAATGTGAAAATAAAGCTAGGCTTGAATACAATCACGACCGAGTACTCTGATACATCATCAATGCATCATGCAAAGTCTCAAAAACCTTGCATTCCTCATGGTCATATCATCGTCGCATTTAGTTGCATCTTGCATTAAGAAACATTCATGTCATTTTTAACTTAACATTGCATATAGTTCATTTTGGACATTAGTTTTCATTAAATCATTTGCATCATTGCATCAATCATAAATAATTAGATTCATTCGTGGGATCAAATTGTCTTTTGATTGTTTTTAAATCATTTACTAGACATTCATTTAGTGTCAATTATCCATCATCCTTTATCCATCATCCTTTCATTATCCTTTATCATTTAATACTGCATACATTCATTTATAGTTAAAAGGTGCATTCATTCATTATTAAGTACCTTATTATGCTCATTTTAGGATTCATTCACATTACATTCATTATCCTCTTTTTAATTGCATTAAGGTGTCGTTATTAAACCTATAAGTTATAGTATCATCACATTATCATTCTTACTTAAATCATATTTAAGCATTTAAAATCATAAATCCATTTGTTTCCAAAACACATTGGTTCATACCATTTTATATATATCCATTTTACATATGCATTCATTTAGGCATTATCATATAAACATTTGTACTTTACATTTTGTTTATTCATATTGCATTCATTTAACAAAAACATCTAGATACATATCCATACATAACATCATTCATTCAAACATTGCCTTAACATCATTGCATATCATTATCTCATCATTATATCAAAATAGGAAACATCAAAATCTTGTTCATAAATTACCATAAGCATACATCATCATCATGGCATTACATACATAAAGCATTACATAAAAAATCAAACAAATCATACATATATAAACCTGCATTCATATGTCAGTATCCCACATCATAAATCATCATAAAAACATGCATATAAGAAACATCTCATCAATGCATACATGTACACATATCCATCTAAGCAATAAACTCATCATCCTGCATAAACATCCATACATAATCAACTGCATATCATCAAAATATGGGATCTCCTCATATCTATCATCTCATATATCAAAGTACAATGAAGTCTACAAAATCGGCTACCAAGAGCCATCCAAGATACGGTCCAAAAAATAAACAATGATACAATACATATATGCATGCAAAAATGCTCTCTCAAATGCCACTCTGGCCAGATGCTGTACCACCACCACCATCGCCACCTGCTCTCCCACTGGTGCCCGCACCACCTGATCCATCTCTCTGTGGAGGCCTCATCGAACCACCACTCCCTCCTGCATCCCTTGATCTCTCCTTCCGCAGCGGACCCATCACACCCCCACTGCTTTGCACCCTCTGCGATCGCTCTGATCTAGCATGCCGCATTTGGGAATAGCTAAGAGCTCACTGACTAACTGGCATCACCTGCTCATATAAACCCCGCCAGTAGTCTATCTCTGCCTATGCTTGTCACATCTCCCTCATCACCTCCCCCATAGGCCCCTATGCTCCTACTCCAACCCGCACTCTCTCCTGCAGCTCTGCCAATCTCTCCACTGCACTATCCCTCTCCCGCAGCACCACCGCCAGCTCTGACTCTCGTGCAAATAGCTGCACATCCCTAGCTGCCACCTCCACCTCCAAATCCTCTATCCGAGTCTGCAAACGTACTATCATATGATCTCGCAGATCTCCAGTGGCTCCCTCCCCAGTATCCATAGCCGCCTCACCTGCACCACCCTCTCCAGTAGTCCCCTCCCTTCTATCCATCGGGATCTCCTTCTCCATCCCCCTCCCACTCAGCTGAACTCCTCCCTGTATCAATGGTCCCTGTGATATCTGTAGAGGTAGTCCACCTCTCCCTCTCTGCCGACTCCGCATCCCCAACCCTCCTCCTCCTCCACCTCCTCCTCCTCCATCTCCTCCACCTGCCCTCGGTCCTCGACCTCCTGCCCTCCTCTGTCTCCATCCCCTCTCATCCTCAAAATCCGGGATCGGCTCTCCTGGATCAGAGATTTGTAAGATCGGGTGCGCTACTTGGTACTGCGTGTACTCATCTGTAACACCTGCATCCACGACCCTCGGTCGTATGTCCCACGGTCTCGCCTGCAGTGTCCGGAACTCTGCCAGTGCCTGATCATATGGTAGCACTGGCTCCCATGTGTACCTCTCCCAAATAACTTGAGCATACTCTCCTGATCCACTGGGCAGTCCCTACTGCCGTCCAAACTGTCTCAGCACTCTCCCGGACACCTGTCTCTCCACATGGTATGAGGTCCTCCCAATGAGGAATCGAGTCATAAAAATGTAAGCCAGGGCCTCTGCATCATCATCCCATGGCTCACACTCCAAGTATGGTCGCCATATCACTGTATCCAAATCGTCCAGCGCCCGCTGCCACCACTCTAACTTCCCCAGGTGGGGCTGACTCATCATGCCACTATACATGAACATGTATGGCTGATCCACTGCCCAGAATCTCAGACTCATCGATCGAGTCACTGGTAGGTGCTCCCAAGCCCAAATATGCAGCAGCATCATGCCCACTACTAAAGAACCCCTCTCCCGGTAAACCACCTCATGGAGCTCTTGGTACAAGTGCGCCAGCATGCACGACGCCCACGCAAATCGGGTCCCCTCGGTCATCATCATCTCAATCACTTGCCCCCACCCCACGGCCAAACCATGTGATCACTTGTCAGGACAGAGAAGACCTCCCACAATACCTGATAAGACTGCTGGAAGAGGCTCATATAACGCCGCTATCTCCTCCCAGGCAATGGAGCCATCATCAATAAAAACGTTCTCATCAAAAATCCTCTGCACTGCAAGAGTCCCCCAGGATCTGTCGTATGTGACCAGCTCCCCCCGAATCGAAATCCGTAGGATGTGCCACACATCCTCTAGGGTCACTGTCATCTCCCCCTGTGCCAGATGGAAGGTGCACGTCTCACTATGCCACTGCTCTGCTAATGTTGTGATCAATCCGTGATTCATACGAATCACGGGCATGTGCATCACCTCATATAGTCCCATCGTGACAATGCAATCTATCTCTACCTATGTCAATCTATCCTGCAACCCTTGTGTCGCAGGATGTCGCTCACGTAACTGCGACACGCCCAACTCCTCCTACACATGGACATTCATCAATCACCATCAGTTGTTTTGTTTTCAAACTTTCTTAAGTTTAAACCTAGACTATTAATAGATACTTTGATCAAGTATTTTCGGGTCTCAACAGGTAAGCAATCATGGCCACCTAGACTTCAACGGGCATTTATCCTAACAAATGACCTAAGTCTCATTAGGCTGCTATGGTTTAAAACAACTCCCACTTCACATCGCCCTTCATCCATCATTGGCATCGGGAGATTTTCTTCATCCAAACTGAGGCATCTCTTTATCTTAAAGCAAAAGCGCTATTTTACCATTAAAAGTGTTAGTTTCCCAACAATAGCGCTACAACCCTAACAAAAACACTCAATAAGCTATCCAACAGCGCTCAAACTACAAAAGCGCTAAAACAACTACACAGTAGCGCTAATAAAGTTCAATAGCGCTCAAACAAGCCCTCAAGTGCACTTATTAATCAATAGCGTCTAAACTTGCATACAATAGCGCTACAACAAAATGAAAGTGCCCAAACAATGGGGCGATAACGCTATTGTGGCAAAGTAGCGCTAGTTCACGGAGCAAAAGCACCAAAACCGTAGTTCCAGCGCTCTTGCTCCGACTTGACTTGGACTCAGCTAAAAACCTATAAAAAATGCATAAAAATTAAAATTTTGAATTTGCGTACTCCTGGTCCGTAGTCGTCTGGGCGTTGGAACCGTCAGACTCGCTCAAATCTGTGCTCTGCAATCGGTATCGACATCCTGACTGCTGCTCGCTTCTCCAAATGTCACTCTCAGAGCTCTGGTTTCACACTGGTCGTGGTCACAAATGATCCTGTTTTCATCCCTTTCAACCCATTTATACCCTTCGCCGTCACCATAACTTCCCCCCGCTCACCGCCGTGGTCCCCGTGAACTTCCTGAGCCCTCCATTTCTCCAATTTTCCCCCGTTTTCTTCTATTTTTCACCCCGTATGGCTAACTCCTTCTCTTCCACCACCTTGCCAATTTTCATTCTTTTTCGAGATATCGCCCGATTTTTCAAAAATTTTCGGCCCATCTCTTGAGGGGGCATACCACCCATTAAATTTACATTTTATGGGGCATTTCTTCACACCAGTTTTTCTTTCTTTGAAACGACGCGATAAACCGCACCGTCTCAAAGAGGGGCAAATGTAGTCACACAAATCTATCCAGCTTAATTAAATAAATATTCGCTATCTATTTGATTAAAAATCCACTAGCCATCAGTTAATTAAATAAATATTTAATTAATTCATCTCCAAACATTCTTCTATTAATTAAATAAATTATTCAATTTATTTTAATTAATTCATTAAACCAAATACAAATCAATTAAATAAATAAAATCTATTTATTTAATTAAAATCCCTTTTTCCTCTTTTAAATAAATTAAATAAAACATTTATTTAAATCATTATCCCCCCCCACTTGCATTTTCCTACAAATGCAACTTGCACACATTTATTGAAATAAATGAATTTTTATTTTTATAAAATCCTATTTTCCCTCACCCACCAAATCCAATTGCAAATCTAATCCCCTTCTAGATTCTTCTAACCCCTTCCTAATTAGCCTAATCCATCCCCTAATTATTGTCACATTCCTAAGCAAAATGGAGTCACTTCTCAAAGACTTAAAAAGTATTTGAAAAATATTTAATGCTTTGTGTGTTCAACAAATTAACCCCCAAAGTCTTCCAAGACCACTAATGGCTCTTACATGACCATTTATGGCTCTTACATAACCATTTATGGTTATTTCAAACTTGTCCCCCCAAACATTTATTGTTTTGACCATATTCATCCATTTCACATTTGCACAAGAGTTTATCCATTGGATAAAAACTTTATTCTTTGGATAAAGAGTTTATTCATTCAACTAACCTTGACTTTAACTCCCAAGGTCATATCAAGCATTTAATGCTCATTTCCTCTCCTCTCAACCTATCTCACATTGACACTTGTTATCCTAGGATTGGGTTGAAAGCTCTCACATGGATTTGAAATCATTCAATCCTGACTCTTGTTGAGATTACTCAATCTCAACCATCCATTGCTCCATTTTTCCTATAAATAGAGCCCATTTCTTCATAATCCAGATCCTGAAAACTTTGTATGCATTTAACCTATAGGCATTTTAGAGAGCATTTAGCATAGCAAACTCATGTATTGTCATTTTGGTTAAAATAAATCATTTTAGCATCAATAGCTTAATATAAGCTTCTTTATTAACATTTAGAGCAATATTTCAATCTCAATCCTCCATAAGCATCCATAGTGCAAAAGCTGCTGAGAGCTACACTATTTTGGAACTTGGAGAGGAGAGGAACAAGGGAGAAGGAGCTAAGAACATGCTAAAAGGCATTTGGAGATGCCTCATTATCTTTGTTTCATTAGTTAGATATATTAGCATGATTTTAGTGTCTCTCTTGATATGCCTGTTTAGATTAGTTTTTGATTGAATAACACTAATGGTTTCTTGTGTGTTTTGTGTTGTTTCTCTTAGACTAACCTTGTCCATTTTGCAGAGCATCAATATGTATGTATATATATACATATATATATATATATATACATATACATATACATATACATATACATATACATATACATATACATACATATATATATGTATGTATGTGTATGTATGTATGTATATACATACATACACATACATATATACATATATACATATACATACACATACATATATATATACACATATATACACACATATATACATACATACACATACATACATACATACATATACATACATATATATATATATATATACACATATATACACACATATATACATACATAAATATAAATATATATATATATATACACATATATATACACATATATACATACATACATATATATATGTATGTGTGTGTGTGTGTATACATATATGTATATGTATATGTATATTTATATATATATGTATGTATGTATGTAAGTATATATACATATATATGTACATACATATACACACACACACATATATTTTAGTTTTTAATACAAACAACAAAGAGTAATTAAATAATCTCATATCAAATATAAACTTAACTTCAATATAAATAAAACTTTAAAAGAAAACTTATAATTGAAATCTACCAATGCAATAAAATAATAAAACCTACAAGAACTCAACAAAGACACACACACACACACACACACCGCATACCAAAGATATCGGATTTTTTGTGCCAATGTGGCAATTCGATTGGGTTGACACTAAATAGATAACACCGTCCTACAACCGAGTAGGGCTAAGGGTGAGGACATCGGGCCTTATGCTATCTCCCACAACTTCCATCATGATTATTCAGGCACACTTAGACCGGAGAACCAGGTGGAGTCGATGCCTTGTACTTGCAACCCTATAGCACCAAGAGAAGCATATACACTAACAACATACATATAACTAACATTTACAGGCACACCGATGGAGGAGAGTCATGACATTCCATCTCTCCGAAGTAAGTGATGGAAGATCATCCCTCGCACCCCATACATACTCAACACATACATGAAGTCAAACACATAAAATATCTCATACATAAAGCAAGTATGTCAGTCCATGGTCAGTACATATGAATAAAATCTAACATCTACACATCCATAATCAATACTCATGAATAAAGTCTAACATCTAACATCCATAAACAATAATCATATATGAAATCTAACATTAAAACATCCATGAAGACATAATGCATAATCAACATTTATCAAATTCACAACAACATATCATAGTATCTTGATAAAAGTTATCACAACATAGAGTATCATACAACCACATAAGAAACTAAAAAGGTCAACAAAAGTCCAACCGGAGTCAAACTAGGTTAAATAGAGTGATCAAGGGAGGGGCATTACATCCTCCCCCCTAGGGTTTGACTTACTCCAGGAAGTCACAAAGCTAAGATAGGAAATACAAGAACAAGTTATTCATAACACTTACATTAGCTAATACTAAAATCATCATTCCACAAGTATTCTTGCAGAAGTTAAATTCTCTATTGAATTCCTTAACCAAAAATAGACACATCATAATGTACAATCATCATAAATTGCACATTTCAAAGATGAAAACGCTTCCTTAACATCTATATACACCATTAAAATGATAGATATACATCTAATACAACATCCTACACATACTCTTCTTCCTACATTACCAGGGAAAACACAACATACTCTTAGATTAAGCTCTTAATTATAGCCATAACATGTATCATACTACCTCTAAGGTCCCTAATGCACACACATTGAATGAAGAAAGGTTCACAGTAAATATGTCATATCAACATCAACACCAAGAACCAATCATAAAGCACAATACAATCTCAAGCTAAGAGAGTAAGTGAGTATAATTACATACGACATCCACTTAGCTCAAATAGAATCTATGCAAGCATTCCCAAACACTCATCAAAACAATAAGTCTGCAGACCATTAATATCTATCTAGCACATATCACACAATCCACTTAATCCAATTCACATTTCTTCCTAATACATCTTATGATCCAAATCGTTACAAATGAATTTTATCATAGAAAATACACTTTTATTTCCTTAAACTAACACCAATACAATTTGATTACCCAACATGCCTAGATCCATTCTCCACGGTGTTCTCCCTTAAAACACTATCAAAGGTTCAAGCGAACATGATAGAAACAACACTTAACACATAACTAGGGCCAGTTAATCAAACATTTATAATGACCACCAGAAGCTTCAAAAGAAAATAATCCAAGAAGTAAAATTGTCACGATCAACATCAAATAATGAAAAATACCGGAAATTTCGACAACTAGCAATACCAAAGACATGACAAGTGTCATAAATTAAATGAATAGAAATGAGAATTTAGTGGTCATTCCTTTCATAATAAATTTTTAAAGAACAATGCTAGCCTCATTATCATAAAATACAATTCAATAAGAAGGTCTAAACAAACAGTGCCACAATAAAAATCTCAAAACGAGGTGACCATTTTCAGCCACACCACAGGGAGTAATCGCTACACAACACCCAAGATCACATGTCCCGATTGCATTAGAGAATGAATAATAGACACCTTAGGCTATTAGAATAACTACATTTCTTTTAATACCATGTAATCTTTTATACACATGAAAGTTCATATAATTATCCTTTACGTAAAAAGACCAAGCAAGAGAAAGATACGACATTTCTCAAATATAAGCAATACACTCAATACTTAACTGTCATTCTTCACGGTATCACAATTACATGTAATCACATTCCTAATAGTACCATTTTCAAGCAGATCTTAAGCATAAACTTGTAGCCACTTGATGATTTCAACAACCACAATAAAATTAATAGAATATGGATACACTATTCCTATCATCATTTATCCATCTTACTAGAATTTCCATCATACTATACATCCTCTAGCACTTGAATACAGTAAGGAAATAACATCATTTATAAATTTTTCACTAAATAAACACAGCATTCATATTCTTCTTTATAACCATGCAAATTTTTTACAAAGCTTAAGACTCCTATATTTCAACATAAAACAAAACCATAAAAGAATAACTATACACATTCTACATGCAGTGCACAACTTCATCTTAATCAATACTTATTCTCTATCATGATCTGTCAAACGAATAAATCATATGGACTACCTATAGTAAGTAGGAAGAATACCTTCTTCATAGATACTATAGGTAGTCCATAGTATCATGATCTGTCAAACGAATAAATCATATGGACTACCTATAGTAAGTAGGAAGAATACCATCTTAATGCACAACTTCATCTTAATCAATAATTATTCTCTATCATGATCTATCAAACGAATAAATCATATGGACAACCTATAGTAAGTAGGAGTATAAATGTAATGCTGGACCAATGTAATTTTATTGAAATAATTTAATAATTTAATATTACAAATTTAATAATATAATCTCTGACAAATAAAAATAATAATTCAATAACAATTTGTCACTAGCAAATTGTATTAAAAATTTGTGGGACAACTAATTTAATTGCATGGCAAAAAAAATCATAATAATCCAATTATTAATTTATTAAAAAATTTGGGGTTCACCCCATAGCGCAATGGTACTGCTGCGAGTCTCCCTCAATGGAGGTCGTGAGTTCGATCCATGGGGCTTGGCCCCCTCTCTACCCCCGTTGTTCCGTCCGTCACTACATTGGTCTGCTGACTTGGTACACAGCCAAAGGTTTGCTTAGGCCGGAGAGGTAGTTCATTGTTGGTGCATGCCGAGGAGTGATTGATAAATTTGGAGCGTGCTCTTGGTCCCCTGATGCTCGTTGGTCGATTGCTCTCCATTCGTTGGCTAGAAAATTGATAGATGTTCTCTCAGGCTATGTAGGGTTCTTCAAAGAGGATTCCTTGGCCCTTGATTCAGAGATGAGGTCCTCCTTGTGATCTCACTGGTTCGTAGCTCCAGTCAAAAGCGCTTGCCCCAAAAAAAAATTTATTAAAATTTTTAATTAGAATTAATATTATAACAGTCGTTGCAATTAATATACAACATTGTCAAATATTTATTGCAAAGTTCTTTTTTTTCTTTTAATCAAAATTAAAATTAAAATTGTAAGGGTTATGTGGGGGGGTGGGCACCCACCCACACCCAAGTGGTGGGTGGAGGTTCCACCCACCATGGTGTGGAAACCCCCACACCATGGTGGGGAGGAACTCTCCCCCCATACATGGTTGGGGCGTGGTGGGAGCTCCCACCACACAACCCCCACCCACACACATAAACAAACATTCAACGCAATTAACATTTCCACAATGCCTCCCAAAAAAAACTAAAATCGCAAATTAAATTTATAATTTATTTTTTTAATAAATGAGTAATACAATATGTTAATGTTATAATAAATTAAAATTACAATTATAAATGATAACACAACAAGAAATATATGTATATAATTTATTTTTAATAAATTTTAATTGCAAAAAAAAGCAATAAATACAAAGAGAAGATTATAAATATTTTTAATTTGCAGAGACATAATGGATCTACCCCCAAATTCACAGATAAATCAAAATCAATAGGAAGTCGAAATATTGGGGATTACTTCCTAGAACACAAACATGACTCCCAAAATAAGCAAAAATTTACAGCTATAACCCAAAATGTCCTAGCAAGCAATTCTAATGAAGGCACATATCAAACAATCCCTTTTGGAAAAGAAAATACATAGGAAGGTAAATTAACTTACCTGGACAACATGGTAATGGCCAGAGATCAATGAGGCGCAAATCCAAATTTGAAAACCCCACCAGCTTCAGATGGTCCCTCTATCGCATTCCAGGAAGACCGGTGCAAGAACAAACTTTAGAATCCCCAAATTCACAGCTTCACCAAAAACCCCTCTTTAGAAATTTCAAACAATCCAAAATAATTTTTCCCTCATTTGCATGCCCTCTCTCCCCAACATTTTCCCGAATAAAAAATATGATTCCTCCCCAGATTGCTCCTCGAGAAAGAAATTTCCCTGACAATAATCTCCATACTCCGAGAGTTTCCAAAAATATTTTTTAGAAATAATATATGAATTTTTTAATTTGCATGCCATAGAATTTGTTTTATGAATTAAAACAACTTAATTCATTTAAAACATTAATATTAATTTTATTAATTAAAATGTAAAGGTGTTAATATTCCAATACACACACACACACACACACACACACACACACAGAGATATATATATATATATATATATATATATATATATATATATATATATATATATATATATATATATATATATATATATATATATATATATATATATATATATATATATATAGGGTGGTTGCAAGAAGTTGAGTCCCACTTTTGGGCAAAAAGTGGAAGTGTTTTCTCCATTTTTCAAATTTTCTGTCGATTGATGTCAAAATTTGATGCACTTAGAGATTGAATCTCGAAAACCTTCAGTAATAGAAAATGTAGTGCTCAGAGTCTACTTTTCAAATATGTAATTTATTTTAATACCCACATGGTATAAATCGCTTTTTAGTAGGAATGTTTAAAAACTGGTTTTTCAAAATGCCTGTTTTAGGACCATACCACACGTGTACGACCACCCTTTTTTGATGCAAATAAATAAATTTTTGCAAATCCTTCTAGGAAACGATACCTAAGACACCAAATATTGATGAGAATATTTTTTCTTATTTTTTTATTGAATATATTTTTTTTACTAATTTTTAACTAACAATAAAGTATATTTTCAAAATATCGGGTGTACGACTGCCATAATTTGATAAAAATTTCATATTTTTCAAAAAAATAAAATATTTAAAATAATTGTATGTAGATCGATGTCATATAATTTATTTTTCTAAAATCCTAAAAACAAAAAAAGTTATTAAAGTTTTACTGAACCTCGATATTTTAGGTTTAGGTACCACTTTTGATTAATAAATAATACTAAAATAGTAAAAATAATCTTATCACTATTTAATTTATATTTATGAAATCAGGATGCTAGAAAATCTAATGGGTTTTCATTTCGTATCGGGAAGGCCCTCAAAAAATTAGGCCAAGGTAGAAATCTGATGTTGTTTTACCTTAGCCATTTTTTTGGAGGTCCAAGCATAGGCTTGGTGGGACTAAGTCTATCCCGAAGAAAAAAATAATGCTAAGGGGTGTTTCCCGCCCCTAATTTTAACAAACGGATGTCCATTTTTTAAATTAAAAAACGGGCACCCGTTTCGCTTTGTACAGTTGAAAGCGAAACAGGCGCCCATTTTTAAAAACGGGCACCCGATTCTAAAATGGGCACCTGTTTCATTAAATAACGGGCACCCATTTTTGAAAAGATCCATTGGGCCAGAATCTAGCCCACAAGCACAAATCCCAATGATTGAATGATTTTTCAATCATTGCCTGACATGTACGATCTGCAAAGGAATGTTTTGATTAATCATTCTCTTTTTTGTCTTATTGTCGATTTGGTAAGGAGATCGATTTGAATTCAAATTTTGGTGCAACCATGGGATCAACTCAATGCAGGAAGAGGCCAAGGAAGGTTTTGACATCTGAGGAGATTGCAGCAAATAGGGAGAAGGAGGCAATACGTCAACGAGAGAGAAGAGCAAGAATGAGACAAGGAGCTTCAAGTTCCACAATCGTTTCAGAAGAGGAGAACATCAATGAGATCATAAATGCTGACAAAGGAAACACAATAGAACCATTTAATTCAGGTGCATCTTCTAATCTATTATTGGATACATGTATGTCTTCACAACCCAATGTTTTTTCTCATGAAGATATTGGTGATTTAGTAGAAGCAGATTACTTATTAAATCAAACGCCAATTGAAAATCAAACCCCAAATGAAATTAGAACTCAAGTTGAAACTGGAATTGAAATCCAAATTGAAACCCCAAATGAAACTAGATCTCAACTTGAAAATAAAATTGAAACCAAATTTGAAACTCCAAATGAAATTGAAAATCCACTTGCAACTGAAACCAATAATGTGGATGTAGACAAGGAAACACCAATTGAAAATGAAACATGTTTGAATGATAATCAAACAAATAAATTTTTTGAAATTAAAAGTGGTGTACTAGACAACATTCCTGGCTTAGTTTCATGGAGACAAATTAGGAAACATACAAATAGATTGTTTAGACATTTTTTTTATAATAAGAAATTTGGGTTTCAATGTCAATTAATGGTACAACTAATTAAAATGACTAAAATAAGAAAAGTGATGAAGAAGTTAGGCTTTTATGTCAAACCCAAGAAGAAGGATGAGTCTTTAAAACAAGTTGTATCGACTGTTGCTAGTGCCTTTGATACAATCAGAAAGAAAAGTTGTTCTAAAGATAAAAATGCGGCACGATGGGCAATAACAACAACTTTAGTAATCCAAACAACTTCTGATAAAAGAATGATGAGTAACATAAGTGGATATCTTAATATTCATCATAAAACTTTGTCCAGAGCTATAAAAAGAAGAGTTAACTTTGAAAGTGATCCGGCAAACAATTTGTGGACTTTTAGTGGTAGACTACCAAGGTCTTATATGAAACTTACTGGTGAAGTCAAAACTTTGATTGAAAAACGCTGGCACATCTATTGGACATGACTCAAACTGAATTGTACAAAAAAAATTTGGATGATAAGGTGTTGACTATTAGCATTTGTCAAAGGCCTTTTGAAAAGTGTAAACCTTAGTATGTTGGAATTAACAAGGAAAGAGTCACATGTTGCTGCGAAACTCATGTTCAATTTCACTACCATTATGATGTATTTCGATATATACGTGTTACCATGCATAGTAATGGAATGTTTCAATAATGTGGTATAAATATACCACCTGAAACTATAAAGGAGTTTATATCAAGTTTGTTTTGAAACTCACCAAATGAGCAAAATTTTCTTTTCAATGCATGTGTTTCCGGTGTATGTGATATATGTGGCAATCTTGCATTGTTGGATGAATGTTTGCATGAAAATCTTTCAAATGATTTTGGACAACAATTAGTTGATGTTAAAAGATTTAAAACTGTTGAGTATCCACTGAAGGATGGAAAGGTTGGAAGATGGTGTGATCTAATCACTGAAAAAGTTAGTGTTCATGTATTTATGAATGAATTTAAGAGTAAGATCATACCTAAGTATATTAAACACTCTCAAAATGCTAGATGGCTTGATGGTTAGTTTCAAATAAGTAAGGATAAATTTCCTGTAGGTAGTATACTTTCGATCATTGACTTTGCAGAGAACTACACGCTTGCACCACAAGATGAGGTCCAATCACAAAACTACAATTCAGTGCAAGTATCGATTTTTGTCCATATTGTCTATAGGCATGCACCAGATAGTACAGAAGAGGATCGTAAAATTTTGAGAGAGTACTATTTCTATATGAGTGATAATAAATTACACTCATTTGAGTTTGTCCAGTATTGCTTCAAGACCTTTTTTGAGAATTTGAGGGAGAGAGAAATTCATATGACACAACATCTAATATGGTCAGATAATTGTACAGGGCAATTCAAGAATGCTAGAATGTTTTATTGGTTGAGTAGGATTCATAAGGAAACTAATATTGAACACGTGGAGTTTTTTTGAGGCTGGACATGAGAAAGGAGAACATGATGATGTCGGTGCATGTGTTAAGAGATCTCTTTGCAGAGAGCAACTCAAATTCAAGGAAAAGGCTAAATTTAAAAATGCAAGTGCAATTGTGGATTGGTGTAGTGCAACTTTATCCACAGGATCAAGTCAGAACTCTACAATTAGATGTTTCTTCTGGCTAGTTAAAGAGGAGAATATCCTTCCAAGATATGATTGTGATACAATCAATGGGTCAACTAGATGGTATCATTTAAGAGTTCTAATTCTAACACTTGGACTATATGGACTAGAGAGATTACATGTTTTTGTAAATTTTGTGTTGCAGGCGAATGCGAAGAATGCGAGAATATGGAATGGGTCGAAGAATGGAAACACAAATCCTTAACACCTAGTGAGACACAATATCAAGATGTTATAAGAAATGAAGACCTAGATCATGCATTTGCATCAGAAGCTTATGATCGTGTTTCAGACCTCATACAACTTGGTAATTTAATTCAATTTCTTGTTTATAACTTTAAATTATATATTTTTATGTATTGTCATATAATTTATGATTGTATTTGAATTATAAATTCTAACAAGTTTTATTTCTACATGTACCTAAATTTGTTTTCTAGGACATGTGTATGATGTTGTTGCACCTGAGGATAATGATGAGCAGGTTGAGTATTGGCTAGCTAGATGTGTAGAACCTAAGAAAAAGTTGATATGTGATCAAGTAGATGATGATGCTTTTTAGTATCTAGTTGGGTTTGTTGTGGTAGTTGGCACATGGCTACACAAATACTTAACAATAAGGAATGGCTTACAAGCTTATGAAGACTACCAATTAGAAAAGAAGATTATACACTATTCTCATTTGGTGGTGGCAACAAACATCAAATTAGAAAGATACAAAGGTAGACCTCCTAATAAGGTTTGGTGGTGGCAACAAACATCAAATTAGAAAGATACAAAGGTAGACCTACTAATAAGGTATTGTGGACACTTTCAGTAGAAGAGCACGAGGCAATCATAGACGCATTGCAGAAGATAGAGGATGTAGATGGTACATTAGGTTGAATCAAATTTATATGCATGTAAGTTTGTGTTAATTCTATGAACTCTTTTATATTTAATTATGATAATTATTTTTCTTTGTCCCTTTGACATTGTATTTGTCTATAGTTGATACAATTTTGGTTTCATAAATAACATTGTATTAGTTATCTTCTTCTTAACGTTATTTTGTGCACATTGTAATTGTGTTACAATCATTCTAATTTTTTATGATATATTTATTTTATCATAATCTCTTCATAGATTATTGTAAGTTCTTGATTTTATTATTATTTTAAGAATGGGATGTTATTATAAATTGGGATAATTATTTTATTGAATTATAAATTGTTGCACTATTAGATGATCAATCACAATGTTAAAATATAAATTCATAAATAGATCATATATAATCACTAGAGGGCACCAAATCACATAACAACATCAAATATATAATCACTAGAGGGCGTCGAATCACATAACAAGACCTGCTATCATAATAGCAAGGGAATGACATAATAAAAAGTCCTATATATAATCACATAACAATTCCCGATGACATAATAACAAGTCCTAAAAAAATAATAACAAGGAAATGAAATTAAAACAAGTCCAAATAGCATAATAACAAGTCCCAGGATAACATAGCAAGTGTCATCATAAAAAGTCCATAATACAATAACATGACATGATCTAAAATATATAATCTTGTTGGCTTGATGATGATTGTAATGAATTCATCATATGTTGTCATTGATGAAACACATACACACACATATATTCATATTGTCTACCAGTGTAACTTCAAAGTTATTTATTCTACAACCGGTATACTAGAGGTTTATTTCTAACCGGTACTTGGTGACAACCGGTATATGCATAGGAGACAACCAGTGGATCAACATAACTCGGCATCAACATGAAGATCCATCAGAGATTATCATAGAAGCATCAAGGATAATGGTTTATATATTTAACTGCAACTGGTATTCATTGATTGTGTGATGAGTTATCCTCACTGACAAGATTTGGCGGTATTTTTGTGATGAGTTATGATCACTTGACCAGATACACTACACCTAGGTAATTGTGTTATGATTTCTAGAGGCCGACATGAAATCTAAAATGTCTATATATTGACATCACAATGAGTTATTTTGTGAGCGAAAATGATATGCTATGTGTAAAGGAAGAAGTGTTAAGTCGCAGAGTATGTTGGTAAAGAGGAGTTAAGTGCATAGAATAGGATCTATACAAGCAATTTGTGCTATCATTAGATCACATCACCTTTTGTTTTCTAATCACTGCAACAGTCAAATTCCCTAACTGGGTAAGCTCTAACAAGCTTCATTGTTCAAATCTTCTAACCAGGTGATCCATTAGTTTGGATTTATAAATCCTCCACCGAGGTTACTCCTTACAAGGTACTACCTTTTACAGGGTATAGCTTTTAACTAATCTTTGGGATCTTTAACAAGATTCGCTCCTAGGAGAGCATTTTTGTAGACCCTAATTGGTCAGTTATATATTACTATAGATAGTTAACTTGTGAGTCCCATCTCATTATGGTTTTTACCTATTTTGGGTTTTCCATGTATAAACACTTGTGTTATGGTGGATGTTTTACTTATTGTGGATGTTGTTATATCATTTTTGATTGCATGCATATTGTTTAACAAACTAGTTAAGTTTATCTACCAATCAATATTTAAAGTAGTACTATTTTTAGTGTCACTGATTCACCCCCCTCTCAGTGCTTTACAAGTCCATCAATTGGTATTAGAGCCTAACTTCCTTAAATCCTAATTGCTTGGGAAGAAAACCCTAAAGCTATCATGGGGGATATGAGATACTTTGAGATGGCTAGAGAGCTTGAGGCTAGTAGGAATGAGCTTGAAACCCTAAGGGTCAAATTAAAAGCTTCTCAAGTCAAAAGAAGAGAGCTAACTAAAAAATTGTTAGAAATATATGATAATATTGATGCTTTAGCTAAGGAAGTTGAAAAACTAAATAGTGAAAAGATAAATCTGAGGAGAGAGTTAGAAGGTCTTACTATCCGCATGAGTCAGGAACTGGAAGCCAGGAGAACTGTTGAAGATCTCACCAAAGGAAGAGATTATGAGATTGCCAAGATCAGGCGAGAGAATGATACCTTGCATGAGCATTTGAATGCAGAAAGAGAGGAAAAAGAGAACCTACAACTAGATCTTGAATTAGCATCATCTCTGAGAGAGAACGTGTCAAAATGTAATGAAGATCTCACTAGACAACTCACTGAAGCAAATGGGAAATTGGAGAAGTTCAAAAAATGTTCTATCTTGCTGGAAGAACAAATTCAATCACAAAGGATGAATGGTGATACCTCTGGATTGGGTTTTCACACATCCGAGAAAGGTGAGTCCTTTGGTACCAAGAGCAACACTCTTAAGAATAAATCTGCTCCTAAGTTCGAAAATCCTACCGGTAAGAAGGTCTTTAAACCTGTTTGTTTTGTTTTCCTTAAACCTAGTCACACTGCAAATGTTTGTAGAGACAAAACTAATAGAAATACAAGATACAATACTAATGCTAGGTATGTGTCCAAGAAATTTGAAGGTAATTGCTTCACATGTAAAATGTCCATACATAGATCAGTTGAATGCAGCTATGGAGTGAATAATCTTGTACCACATATGCATTCAAGACCAAATGGTAACTGGATAAGAAATTTTGACAACTAGGTCAACATGAACTGGCAAAGACCCTACAGAAACTGGTTTAGTCCATTTGAGATGGAAAAGGGAACAAATGCCATTTGTACCATCTGTAACAACTTTGGTCATGTGGCTATGAATTGTAGAAGAAGAAATGGGAGAGGTAATGCAGAACCTTGGAAATCATCTGGTATGGCCTGCTATCAATGTCACAAACTGAGACACTTGGCAAAATTTTGTAGATCTAGAAAGAGCAAACCGGTCAACCCTTCTAAAGATCAGAAAGGAAAGCAGAAAGTTAATGTTGAAGAAACTAGAGAAGAAATGAATCAAATATAGAAGAAGAAGAGTGATGACTCACCTGGAGAAGAAACTATTCCTTCACCAAATGTGGAAAATCTTGCACTGGTGAATTAAGCCTTTTCAATATGGCTAAGGGGAACTTAATGGTAAAACCACCTCCAGACCCCTTGAGATAAATGAGTAGTAAGAGAATTTGTATGCATGAAATTTTGATAACTTTTTTTCAATTGGTTATCAACCGGTTTTACATCTATGTATCATTAAGTGGTGTAATTAGGGTTTGTAACCCTAACGGGTGAGAATTTAATGCAGTAGGTAAAAAAGATAAAAGCAAGTTTTCAATTTGTTATTTTTACCCTAATGCATTCGAGAAAGAATTTTTGAGTGCTTGCAAAGTTGAGAAAGGATTGTTGGTTGATATTTGTCGAAGATGCATTGTGAATTGAGTAATGAAGTAGATTTCAAGGTTGGAGAAGACTAAACTGGTGTGCACTTGAGCATTCAAATAGTTAAAGAGGCAGCGTGCATGAAATAAGGTATTTCTTTGAAACATCCTACTTCAAATATAGTTTATCTAGAATGGCATCATCTTCTAAACTAGTAGAGAGATTAATGATTACATCTAAACCTATGGAAGTTGTTGAAGCGGAACAAATTGTGTCTTATAATGCTTTATCACAAGTTCCTAGTGGTGTTGTAGTGAAAGGAGATTTGTCCAGCTACATTGACTGCAAGATTGAGGATTTAGGATCATTGTCAATATATTTTTAGTTAAAATCTCTTTGCAATGAGAACATGAAGATTCAATCAGAATATATTAGGGTTTACAAAAAAGGTTTTCATAATGCAACTTACTTTCTTGAAGATTTTGAAGAAGAGCATAACCGAATTATTTTGAGTCGAGTTCATGGAGAAAACATGTATTTAGAAAGGACTCATACTATAACCAAGGAATCTATTCAAGTTGTAACTGGTTTTTACGCAACCAGTGAAGTACCTGTGCTGAGGCGTATTTCAAAAGAGACAGTATACACCCTAACCGGATCAACATCTGATTAGCATGCTTTTTCTGTCAATAACATCAGGGACCCAATGGTAAAGTTGATAGCTATTGTTATAGTCTACCAGGTATTTTACTCTAGCAGATTAAATAGTGTTCCATCAACAGCGATGCACATCACTTACAAGATGATAACTGAAAATGTTAATTATGACCTATGTGAGGCCATAAGGAGCCAATTAATGTTAAATCTTCAGTCTATCAAGAAGGTGTTGGCATTATGTGAACCGGTACAAGGACATAATGATATTGTATGTTGTCATTGATGTCAAATATATTGAAGACGAGAGAACCGGTAAAGAGCCGGTATAACATTGTGAACCGGTATATGTGCCAAAGTGAAGCGGTATGTTTGTTCAAGGTGAACCAACATTGTGAACCGGTATATGTGCCAAAGTGAAGCGGTATGTTTGTTCAAAGTGAACTGGCATATTGATATGAGAACTGGTACATGGAACCTTTATATGACTACCGGTTGGTAGTCTCAGGGTTTCCAGTTGGTAGTCTTAGGGTTTCCGGTTGATGCGCTTCTAGCCTGTGTGACTCAACCGATGAATTTGTGTGATGAGTTAGCATTACAAAGCAGAACAGACTGTGTTGCCATGTCAAACTTGTGCGCATGAAGGATCTTGCATGAAGGAGATTGTTCCTATCTACCTTGGGAATGTGCGAAGTCTGTAAATGATGAAAACGCATGATGGGTTATCAGCCACCATGAAAGCGGTGGAAAATGAACGATGGAGAATGTCTTGAGATCAGTTCAAGAGACTGTTGCATTTAACGCAATGTGCTCAATGGTCAGGATTGAACCATTTGAATTGCTTAACCTAATAGTTTTAGGGTTTAGGGTTTATGCTACTGACCTATCTGTTTCTTATAAGGTCGATGTTGTGTTTCTTTCTGAAGTTGTTGGCAAAAGTTGTGTGTGTGTATCCAAGTGAAGTGATATGTGATTCTTGCCAGACCAGAAGAGAGAAGTGATATCTGCAGAGTGTAAGTGCAGAAGGTGAAGAGGAGCTAAAGCAGATTTGCATTGGCATTGAGTGCTATCATCAGATCATTGTAATACCTGTTGATCTTTAACCACTTCAACAGTTGAGAAATCCCTTAACAGGGTAGCCTTAACCGACTTGTTGTAAATCCCTTAACAGGGTGACTCAAAGCCATTGAGTTCTTGAAATCCTTTAACAAGGTAACCTTTAACCGGGTATTCTAGCCATCCCTTAACTGGGTGGTCCCTAACAGGATCAGTTCCTAGTAGAACCTATTGTAATGTCTCTAACCGGACAAGGCTCCTAACAAAGCGGACTTCTAAAGAGTTCAAAACAGCTTGTGGGTATTCATCCCCACTGTGGTTTTTCCCAGTTGGGTTTCCACGTGAAAAATATGTGTGTCATGTGTGATGCTTCTTTCTTGTGATGCTTTGTTATTTTCTGTCAAGCATGTAATGATTCAGTGTCTTATGTCTGTCAATAAATCATGATGAACTAGCTGTTATTATATTCTGATGATATATTACCTGTTCATGCATAAGGGTGAAATGGAAGTGTAGTATTGAGTTGAGTGGAAAGCTAAGTGAGTAACTGGTTAATGCTTGTCTCAGTCATTCTTAGCTTTACCGGTTGCACTCTGTTTCAAACCGGTGTCACTATTTGCTAGTCATTTGAAGTGTCTGCTATCAAACCAGTTTAGGATTGTGTTTTTGTCTGTACTGATTCACCCCCCCTCTCAGTACTGGTTTGGTACTATCCATTCATCATTGAGTTATCAGAAGGACAACAATTTAAAGTTTAAATTTGGATAGTTATTGATCGATCTATTCTTTTATTTCTAGAATTTCCTACTGGGAATAGGTGATCTTGAATGGTCTAAGGATCTACCGGTATCTGCCCAGATTAAGAACAGTATCAAAGTTGTGAAGAACACCTTTTCTGTTGCAATAAACAAATACTTCAATGAGTTTCAGAAGAAAATGAGCATGAGATTAAGATTGCCTGAGGATGTGGTAAAACATATTGCTAAGGACATTGTTTTCATAGTTACCACTAATTTTTTTTTAATGGAGGCAATTGAGCCTAGATAAGAAGAAATGGAAGATATGAGTTATGAGGTCAACTATGAGTTACTGATTGGTTATGCTAATAACCTGTTGGCATCTCCAAAGGATAAAAATAAGGCAAAATTGAATGTTGTTGAAGACCAGACTGCACAAGTCGAAACCAATATTGTTCCTACCATGAGTGGTAAAGTTAAGAAAAAGATGGTTGAGCAAGCACCTCTGGTGATGAAAAATACAAGAGTGACATGAAGTGTCCAAACCAAAAAGGAACCAACACCAAAAGTTTATGCAAAGAAGGAGAATGCGTCTAAGAAAAGAGGTCAGAAACTAATTCTCCAAGCAGGAATCTGAAGGCACTAACATTGAGGAAGAACCCAAGAAGATGAAAGCTACTGGTAGAGTAGCAAAGAAAATGAAGGAAGTGCCAAAGGCAACTGTGCCTTTTGATATCTCAACTTACAAGCCTGAGACTACCTTTGAGAGGAAAGTGAAAACATTAGGGAGAAACAGATTTGACAATGTCAAAGAACATTTTGCTTCTTTCACTGAAGAAGAAAAGGAGCAAATCATTCAACAGGTAATCAATCAATTGTGTCATTACAATAGATTAGCACATTATCTTGAAAAAGACATCTCTAATTCCTTGTATACTATTCTTTTGAATAAATGGGAGGAAGCAATAAAGAAAGAAAAAGGAATCATAGATGATGTATTTGTACAATATTTTCCTGAATTGTCAAAGGATGAGTTGAATGAGTTGGTTGATAAGTATAAAGTTCATTTTCCTTACAAATCAAGAAGATTGAAGCTGATCAATAGAAAAGTGAAAACTGTTGAGACTGAGACTCATCGGATTGCTCGTAGTATCAAACACTCAGAAGACCTTATACATTCTTCTAAGGATGAACAAGATATTGTTGATAGACCTGAAATGGATGAAGAAGAAACTGTGCAAGCTGATGTGTTCTATCCTGTCAAGAAGAAGTATGACACTATCATCCAAGTTATTGATGATATTCAGGATAGAATTTATCTATATGGAGACATCATTGTACCAGATATGTAGCCACCCGAAATCACTGTTTTACAAGTTACTTCAGTTGAGAAACTGACAACTCAACCAAGAGTGGATGTTCCACATGCAAAGGAACAACCTGAGAAACCCCAATCCCCACCGGTTTCATAGAAAATTCAGAAGGAATCTAATTAAAATGTTGACAAACAAACTTCTGAACAAGAAATGGAGAAAGGACAAGAGAAAGAAATTGTTAAAGTAACGCTTTTTGAACTGACAAAAGTATTAGTCATACAACAAAATGATGAAGATGATGACGACTCATTAGGAATATTAGGGCCTATATTTGTTGATAATATGAGTGCAACTGAAATGATGAAGATTACAACTGTCATGCAATCTAGAGCTCACAAGAAGATACTCAAAGAGCAAAGAATGGAAGCTGAAACAAATCAAAATGCAATAGATATTTTATCAAGTCTACTACCGGAAAATTCTACAGGACATCTAACAACCCCTATTAGCAAACTTGGTCAATTGGTTGCTGATGCATCTGACCAAATTAAGTCACTTGAAGAAGCAACTCAGACTTATGCTGAGAAGAGTTACATGAAGAGTCATGGAGAGAAGCTTATGAAAGAAATTGATACAATGAAACTTGCTCTATCTTTGAATAAAGATTTGTTAAGTAAAGCTATTGAAACAAGAGGCAAATATCTTGCTTCTACTTCTACAGTTTCATTCTTTTATTCTAATATCACTAAAAGGCAAGCTGAAACAGAGCAAGAGCTACAAAAGATATGCAATGCATATGTACCACTCCAAGACTCTATTTTTTCTTTTAGAAAATATGTGGATGATTTGCACAACAGGTTGGATACCTATGATCTTGAGAAAGCAAAAAGACTCCGGTCACTGAAGGAATTGAATAGTCTCCTCACATCCCAAGTGGACATACTACAGAGAGCCTACAAGAATGCATAAGCTATTTTAGCTACTCCAGAAACCTGTACACTTGATTCCATGGAAGAGTTCCATACCCAGATTATGTCTACACTTGAGTACACAGAACGTGCTGGAAACATGGAAACATGCCTTATCATAGTTGAAGAGGAACTTTAATGTTATTTTCATGAGACTTGCGAATGCATGAATCTTGATTCAGTTTTTCAAAGTTTTTTTATATGTAAAACATTTTGATACAAACTTTTCTATATATATATATATATATTACTCTTCAATTTGGCATTGTTGTCAAAGGGGGAGTATAAATATGTATGTGTGTTTTTAAAATTTTTGTATGAGGTATGTAGTAAGGGGGAGTATATGCATATTTTTTTGTAAGCATACTTAGCAGTATTATTGTAAAATTTTCTAAGTGTTGCCATCAATGCCAAAGGGGGAGATTGTTGGCTTGATGATGATTGTAATGAATTCATCACATGTTGTCATTTATGAAACACATACACACACATACATTCATATTGTCGACCGGTGTAACTTCAAAGTTGTTTATTCTACAATTGGTATACTAAAAGTTTATTTCTAACCGGTACTTGGTGACAACCAGTATATGTATAGGAGACAACTAGTGGATCAACATAAATCGACAACGACATGAAGATCCAACGAATATTATCATAAGAGCATCAAGGATAATGACTTATATGTTTAAATCCAACCGGAATTGATTGTTCCAATCGGTATTCATTGATTGTGTGATGATTTATCACAAGTCGTGATGAGTTATCCTCATTGACAATATTTAGCAGTATTTTTGTAATGAGTTATGATCACTTGACTAGATACACTGCACCTAGGTTATTGTGTTATGATTTCTAGAGGCCAACATGAAATCTAAAATGTCTTTATATTGACATCACAATGTGTTAGGGTTTCAAGCAGATCCGAAACAAATATGAACTAACAATTATATGTAGATTTAAATACAAAAGATAAAGAAATAAAATAGGACATAGATAACACAGAGATTTAACGTGGTTCACCCAGAATGGGTTATGTCCACCATACACAGCCATCCAATCTTTCTTATTATCCATCAAAAATAGCACATCAACCTTACAATGCCTTAAGCATCCCAACCACTTATAACATGTGTTTTTTAGGGCAACAAACAAAGTTGACCTTTTTAGGGTTTTATTACAATGTCGGTTTTCATCAACAAAACATGGCAAATTTTTTTTTCTCAAGGGCTACCGCCCTCGAACCCCCATAGCGAGCTTCACTCGCTTTGGGGGTTGCGGACCCCAAACCCCCGTAGCAGGCTTCGCCTGCTTTCCTGGGGCCCGGCTCAGCCCCGAACCCCGACGAGAATACGTGTTGAGTGTACAGTACTTTGTTGATCAGTCACTACATATCAACAATCTCCCACTTGGAGACTGATCAGGCTCCACACCAAACAATCTCCCACTTGGAGACTAATACTAGATGACACCACTGTACTTGCAGCATCTGCTGGATAAAACACTAGGACTTGACTGGTATAGATTCACAATTATCAATCAAGAAGACCAACAGAAACTGATGAAGAAATCAGCTTCTCCTGTGGAACTACCTTCATGAACATATCAGCAGGATTCTCACTTGTGTGAATCTTCTCAACCCGTAACTGACCCTCTTCCAAAATAGTCTGGATGAAGTGGTACCTGAGTTGAATGTGCTTTGTCCTTGAATGAAAAGAAGAGTTCTTCGCAAGATGAATGACACTCTGGCTATCAGTATACAATGGGCTATCCTCTTGTGTCTGACCCAATTCCTCCAGAAAACATTGCAACCAAATCATCTCCTTGCTGGCTTCTGTAGCAGCAACATACTCAGCTTCAGTGGTTGAAAGTGCAACAACCTTTTGCGGCCTAGAAATCCAACTGATTGCAGTTCCCCCTATAGTAAAAACATACCCTGTAGTACTCTTCCGTGAATCAATATCACCCGCCAGATCAGAGTCAACAAATCCACTCAGAGCAGCATTAGATCCTTTGAAACATAATACCTTCGTAGTAGTTCCTTTCAAATACCGAAGAATCCATTTCACATCATTCCAATGTTCCATACTCGGATTACTCATAAACCTGCTCACAACTCCCACTGCATGTGCAATATCTGGCCTTGTGCAAACCATTGCATACATCAGATTGCCAACAATTGATGAATACGGGATGTTAGACATTTTATTTACCTCTTCCTGTGCCTTTGGGCACATCTCCTTAGTCAATTTGAAATGACTAGCCAAAGGTGTACTGATTGCTTTTGCATCCTGCATGTTAAATCTTTTCAACACCTTCTTTATATACTCACTTTGGGACAAATTCAAGGTTCTATTTTTCTTGTCTCGTATAATCCTCATACAGAGAATTTGCTTAGCTCCACCCAAATCCTTCATAGCAAATGACCTAGCTAATTTCTATTTAAGATCATTTATGTGTTGTATGTTAGACCGAACAACAAGCATGTCATCAACATAAAGCAACAGGATAATATAATTGCTATTATCCAATCTCTTAAAATATACACAATGATCAAAATGACATCTATGATAACCATGTTCATCCATGAAACTATCAAATTTTAAATACCATTGTCGGGGCGCTTGCTTTAGGCCATACAAACTTTTCTTTGACTTGCACACCAAGTTCTCCTTACCTTTGACCTCATATCCTTGTGGTTGCAACATGTAAATTTCCTCCTCCAAATCTCCATGGAGAAAAGTTGTTTTGACATTTAATTGTTCAAGATGTAAATCATCTGCAGCCACAAGACTAAGTACAGTTCTAATTGAAGTCATTTTTACAACAAGAGAAAATATTTTATCGTAATCTATACCCTTTTTCTGTGCAAAACCTTTTACCACAAGTCTGGCCTTATATCTTTTCTGACCTCATTCCTCCTCTTTCAGCCTATAAACCCATTTGTTAGGCAAGACTCTTTTTTCTGTAGGTAAAGGGACTAAGTCCCAAGTCTTATTTTTCATCAAGGAGTCCATCTCCTCTTTCATGCCTAGCTCCCACTGTTGTTTGGCATCCACCTGCATTGCTTCTTCATATTCTTCTGGTTCACCAGAATTAGTTAATAATATAGAATACAAAGAAGGAGAAAATATTTCAGGGGGTCTACTTGACCTCGTAGAGCATCTAACACTTGCAGGAGTTTGTGGGACAATCTGTTGTTGCTGAGCATCAGGTACCTGTGGCATTTCATTTTTAGGAATCTCATCCAACACCACATATTCTTGTTTGTCCTGTTCATGCTTCTTTTCCTGTATCTGTTCTTTATACATAACCTTCTCATTGAATATAATATCTCTACTTCTAATTATTTTCTTATTTTCAAAATCCCATAACCGATAGCCATATTCATCTATCCCATATGCAATGAAGGTACATTTATGAGATTTAGCATCAAGCTTGGTTTTGTTTTCTTTATCAACATGGACAAAAGTTTCACAACCAAAAGTTTTCAGAAAAGAATAATTTACCTTTTTACCAGTCCATGCCTCCTCTGGAATACCACCATCCAAAGGGGTTGAAGGTCCTCTATTTATCAAATAGATAGCAATATGTACAACATCTACCCAAAAATATAAGGGCAATCCAACATGCAATCTCATGCTCCTCGTGCGTTCCATGATAGTCCTATTCATTCTCTCTGACACACCATTTTCCTGTGGAGTTCCTGGAGCTATTTTCTACTTTTGAATCCCATTTAAGGAGTAGTAATCTTCAAATTCTTTGCTGCAATACTCACCTCCATTATCCGATCTGAGACACTTCAACTTTTTCCCTGTCTCATTCTCAACCAAAGCTTTCCATTTCTTAAAAGTTTCAAAAACATCTGATTTTTGTTTTAAGAAATATACCCATGTTTTTTTGGTTGAGTCATCAATAAAAATAACATAATAACAAGAACCACCAAGAGATGATACCTGAGCTGGTCCCCATACATATGAATGCACAAGCTCTAACTTCTCACTCTTCTTCTCTTTCCCAACCTTGAGAAACCTAACTCTTTTCTGTTTACCATAAACACAGTTTTCACAAAACTCTAAATCAATCTTCTTTAGTCCTGGCAACAGATTTTTGGAGTGAAGGATTTTCATCCCTTTCTCTCTCATGTGCCCAAGCCTATGGTGCCACATTATCGAATCTGTTCTTGCAACATCTATTGTTGTTGTCCCTGTAGTAACTTTATCTGTAGCAGCTAGGGTAGAGTAAGTGTTACCAGTACACAGATATAATGTGCCTACCTTCACAACTTTAGCTACTACTAATGATCCTTTAGTGACCTTCCACATACTATCTGAGAAGGTAACTATGCAACCTTCACTACCTAGTTACCCTGCAGAAATTAAATTTCTTCTTAAATTAGGAACATGTCTTACCTCCTACAGAAACCAGTCATTTCCATTCTGCAACTTGATCTTTATCTTTCCTTTTCCAACAATTTGATAGGGCTCATCATCACCCAAATATATCTGTCCAAAATCACCTTGAACATAATCTAGAAAATATTTTCTATGGGGTGTAGCATGAAATGAAGCCCTGGAATCTATTACCCAGGAATCATTAACATTATCCAAACATAAGATTAAACATCTTGTAAAGTATTACTTGAAATATTAGCTTCCTTACTGTCATTTTCATTTTTGTCTCCTTCTTTGTTTTTTTGAGACCAACAGTCTTTCTTTCGACGACTAGGCTTTCCGCAGTACCAACAATCTTTCTTTCCTCTAGATTGAGAGTGTCCTTTCTTTGACTTCCCTCGTGACTTCTCATTCCTAGGGCCTTTTCCTCTTTCCTTTGATCTTCCTATATTCTCCACATTCAAAACACTACCTGATGATGTTGGAGTCTCCCCTATGCTTTTCCTTTTCATTTCCTCACTTAGGATAACACCAACAATATCATCAAATACCAAAGTATTTTTACCAGAGACAAAGTTACTTACAGTCATAACCAAGCTATTCCAGCTTTCTGGCAAAGAACATAAAATCAAGAGAGCCCTAACCTCTTCTGCAAAGGTAATTTTTACCAAAGACAATTGACTAGTAATTGTATTAAATTCATTTAAGTGCTCCGCTACAGATCCTCCCTCACTCATTTTCAAATTATACAAACGCTTCATATGAGATACCTTATTCGAAGCCAAGGGTTTCTCATACAACTTAGCCATTGTCACCATCAATTCTATAGTCATTTTTACTTCGGTTATATTGAATGCTATAGACGGTGCAAGGCACAATCGTATGGATCCCAGTGCCTTTCTATCTAAAATGTCCCACTCTTCATCTGACATTGTGGTCGCTTTCTTTCACTTTCCTTCCAATGGTCGCCGCAAATCCTTTTAATACAAGTAATCCTCCATCTGCATTTTCCATAACTGATAGTTCTGGTCGTTAAACTTTTCGACCTTGAATTTGGAATCCTCCATTGCTCCCACTCAAATCTGAGAGTCCTGCCAATTTACAGATTACCTCGCTCTGATACCAATTGTTAGGGTTTCAAGCAGATCCGAAGCAAATATGAACTAGCAATTATATGCAGATTTAAATACAAAAGATAAAGAAATAAAATAGGACATAGATAACACAGAGATTTAATGTGGTTCACCCAGAATGGGTTACGTCCACCATACACAGCCGTCCAATCTTTCTTATTATCCAACAAAAATAGTACATCAACCTTACAATGCCTTAAGCATCCCAACCACTTATAACATGTGTTTTTAGGGCAACAAACAAAGTCGGCCTTTTTAGGGTTTTATTACAATGTCGGTTTTCATCAACAAAAAATGACAAATTTTTTTTTCTCGGGGCTACCGCCCCCAAACCCCCGTAGCGGGCTTCACTCACTTTGGGGGCTGCCACCCCCAAACCCCCGCAACGGGCTTCGTCCACTTTCCCGGGGCCCGGCCCGACCCCGAACTCCGATGAGAATACGTGCTGAGTGTACAGTACTTTGCTGATCAGTCGCCACATATCAACACAATGAATTATTTTGTATGAGCAAAAATGATATGCTATGTGTAAAGGCAGAAGTGTTAAGTCACAGAGTATGTTGGTAAAGAGGAGTTAAGTGCACAGAAGAGGATCTATACAAGCAATTTGTGCTATCACTAGATCACATCACCTGTTGTTTTCTAATCACTACATCAGTCAAATCCCCTAACCGGGTAAGCTCTAACAAACTTCATTGTTCAAATCATCTAACTAGTTGATCCATTAGTTTGGATTTAGAAATCATCCACCGAGGTTACTCCTTACAGGGTATAGCTTTTAACTAAGCTTTGGGATCTTTAACAAGATTTGCTCCTAGCAGAGAATTTTTGTAGACCCTAACCGGTCAGTTATCTATTACTACAGATAGTTAACTTGTGAGTCCCATCTCACCATGGTTTTTACCTATTTGGGCTTTCCATTTATAACACGTGTGTTATTGTAGATGTTTTACTTATTGTGGATGTTGTTATATCATTTTTGATTGCATGCATATTGTTTAACAAACTAGTTAAGTTTATCTACCAGTTAGTGTTTAAAGTAGTACTATTTTTGGTGTCATTGATTCACCCCTCCTCTCAGTGCTTTACAAGTCCATCAAATCTAAGAACTCGCATGCATCTCATCTGCAGTCCTCTTCACTCCACATAAAGGTGGCTGAGATGAATCATCCTACTGCACGTGGTCCTGAGATGCACCATCCTGTGTGTGTGTAGTATCAGCGTCTCCACCCTCCTATACATTATTAAAAGATTTTACATGAGAAGAAGCTACTTACATAATTCACTTATAAAGTAATTAAATACTAGAAATTTAAAATAAATTACCATACGACCGTGCTCTACAATACCCTCACTAGTACATGGAGGTCCACTATCATGAACAAGAAAAGTGGTTGTAGTCAAGTCCTGTAAAAAAATATTGTACATCAATTTTGATAATCCCTATAAAAGACAAGTACACAGTATAAACACATTAGAAATTATTTTTCTAATCATCACCACAAATGACAATATCGATGGTTGCATCTGGCTCAATCCCATAGCCAATACCAATACTGGTAGTGGTATCGACCTGAACAACATATATAAAGCATGAGTCAAGCTTGTATATATACATAATTTGTAAAGTATATATATAGACTATAAGTTTATAAGAGAAAAGCATACATATGGTGTGTCATGTGCAGACAAAGTAACTGATGGGTGAAGGCATACATGTGATGCACCATCAAACAATCTAGAAGGCTACAATTGCAAAAAATAACGAACATGAATAAGAGTTGTACATAAATTAGTAAGCATATAAACACTTCAAATTAATGGATGAAAAACATACTAGTGGTATATGAGGCTAAGCCTCAACGGTCGATGGGTCACGTGAAGAACTACCCACCTCGGTGCTACACGAAGCACCCTACAAAATTGAAAAAACATATCATACACATCATTACATTAAAAAATTTATTGTTTATTTTAAATGTACATATCAATACAATGTATCTAGATGAAATTGCATACCATAAATGGGGCACCAACATCTCTAGGTATCGAGGTAACATGATGTCGGTTCCTCAATGACGTGGTATGATCCATCTTCTGTTCAGAAAAATTGACTCATGTTATGGTTCATATGTATATATATAAGGAATTTAATATTGCACTGTAAATTATATAAATGAATTTGTACCTCTATAGGCTAATCATTGTCTACCCACAGAAGATCAATATATGAAGAGACAACATCAGCATGTGTAGTCTCCTCGGCATCATCATAACCACCATGGGTAGCATCAACATCATCAAAATCACCATCTCCTCCAGGGGCAGCCTCACTATGTGGACTCGTACATACATTCTCGCAGCTCGTGCAAACATGTGCTAAGCTGGGGGCAACCCTCACCTTGCGCAACTGTTGTACCAAATTGCCTAATAGGGCACTCAATGAACCAAGAGCAGAATCCACTACTTGATGATGAGCAGGCGTTGGAACAACCAGTGTAGGAAGAGGAACAAAGGGATCATCGCGCACATGGTTTCTAACTTTGTCGCTCAATTTGGCCCCCAACCTATCCTAGGGCATGCCTCTCCCAACCCCTTGAAATGATCTAATATCAAAGTAATTGGATTTTTTACCCAATTCAAATTTGGCCTACAATTTTTTCAAAAAATACATGGGAACCTCATGATTGGAGTGTGGTAGATAGTCAAGGACCATCCACCATCGCTCCCAAAAGTGTTTATCTATGCCTGGGTGCCTACACCATTGAATTGAGATCCATCTTCAGATCTATCTCTTCACCCATCTTAGGGTTCACAAAATATTGTTTCAAATCCACTTTTGTTATTTTTAATTCATTGACGTGTTTGTATGATAGGCCATCATCATAAAAAGCATGCAATCCCTCCCTCAAACTATGATAGCTATCCAACTCACTATCTAAAGCCTATAAAGACTGTACAATCCCTTGCATACTATTTGCGAGGCGTAACAACTGTGGAGGTGGATGAGGCTCACGTCTAATGGTGTGGATATCTCTAATCAAAGAATCAATATTCCTCCTAATGGTCTTCCTCAACTGATCGGGTGGAGGTGGAGGTGGTGCTAGACCTAATGGCTCATCTATCTCAAACTCATCCATTATGTGAAAATAATCTGCATATATATACAAACATGAAAATTTATAATTACTATTTAATTTACATTTTACCTTCCAAAAAAACTTATAATTAAATACAATTTACCAGCTTAAATATAAAAAAAGAAAACTCACATAGATCTATATTATTAATAGGTGGGTCTATTTTAATAATAAGCATCATTTAAGAAATATTATCCATTTAAATCAAAGTATAAGAAATATTCAACAAAATAAAACATCATAATGCCCATGCAACTCAAACAATACTTTTTAACATCTAAAGATGCATTAGTATAAGTTCCATCAAAATCATAAAAATAATCATGAGAGAGAGAGAGAGAATAGATAATGAATAAAATAACTCCACTGATTTAGATAATGAATAATAATCTCCTCTAGACTCCACTGAGGGCTCATTCTCGATTAAGATTTTTTTTTAGTTGGCATTTTGGGCCATCATGGTGCATTCGTATGTTTTTTTATAGAGAGATGGATGATTACAAGACCTATGATAGTTGTACTTTGGGACCCATAATAGTTGACCATCTTGTCATGCGAGGCTTCTAATCATAGTTTAATGGTAGCATTGTGTAGTTCATCTTTTCAAAGAAGGTAACTTCCATGGAATTACAATTTAGTACCCTTGCAATACTTAACCATTATCTTCAATTAGGCTACACTTTATATTTTCAACTTGATAGGAATCGATTCAACTACTCTCTTTTGGTTTTAACTAAATCCATTAAATTCATAAGTTATATCTATGAACTTGTCAATACATGTAGTGCTTTGTTGTGTTCTTTGCTAGAATCATGGGATGATTTAGTGATCGCAACTAGTAGTACTACACTAAGTTGAAGCTTGAATAAACAGTAGGTTCTCTACTTTTGGAGGAGTTAAAACAAAACAAAACTCTATTTTTTTTAAAGGATTCATTGGTTATTAGAGGAAGATAAAAGGATAAAGCAAAGAGAAAAAATAAGAAAAAGGACAAAGCTCCAAATCTAAAGTGAGATCTAAGTCTTTCAATAAATCCTATGCTAAGCTTTATAATTATGTCAAGAAAATCCACATAAAAATGAATGCAAGAAAAAAATTACAAGAATGAATTAAATGATGATTTAGATTCAATAAATTATTAAGATGACAATAGTGATATAATTGTTATATATTTGGAATGCATATATGTGAGGATACATGGATGATTAAATATATAGATTCTTTCCACATGACATTCTATTTCTCATTGAGGCATAATTTTACATTTAGTGTAATATTTTTTAAGTTCAAACAAATCTTTAGATGCACATTGCGACATTGGTAGAAGGTGGACTTTAGGAGTAGTTGAAATTTAGTATAATAATGTCATTTTAGAAACAATTGGGATACTTCACCAATAATGCCAGTTTGATGACAAGTTGAAACTTTGAGAACTTTTTATGAGTACACTTTAACAACACTTAATGTTACTTCAATAAGAGCTAACATTTAGTGGAAATCTATCACTTTGGTAGCCATTGGCCTTTATGGACATACTACCTCTAGGTTGGAATTTTATATCTAGCATCTCAATTACTCACCCTTACATCTAAGAGTTCCATAAGGTTTAAAATAAATATACTATGGTGTATCATGAACACGTGGGCCACATTAGTGAAAAAGAACTTAGATATTTGAAAAATAAAAATCTTGTTGAGGGATCAAATAAAAATAAGACACTTGGTTGTTAGACTCTCCCATTAGTGACAATCCTGATTGGGGCAAGTTTCAGGATCAGTGTAAGGAAAAATTTGGTACTACTGTGGCTGACTACTGGAATTTAGGCAAGTGCAAGGACTTATCCTCTTTTGATCCTTCCCTTGAGCATCTGAATAAAATTATGAATTCTATGGTGGTGGTTGATGATGAGGACCAACTTATTTGGAAACTTACTGCTGATGGTAAATTTTCTGTCTCCTCTCTTTATATTCAACAATATTCTAGTCAGGAGAGTCCTTGCTGGGCTAAGGCTTGGGTGAAAGGACTTATTCCCAAAATTAATATTTTTTTCTGTACTGTCCTTCAAAATAAGATCTTGACGACTGACAATCTCAAAACTAGAGGTTTTTGTCTGCCTAGTATTTTTCATCTTTGTATGCAGAATGAGGAAACCATTAATCACATGTTTATCCATTGTCCCTTCTCTGCTGATATTTGGGGTAGATGTCTGGACAAATTAAATGTCAAATGGGTCTTCCCTGAAGCTGTCCAAGATGTTTTTAATTCTTGGTTCCACCCTTCGAAGAACAATTCAGTTACTTTGTTATGAAGATTTTCTTTACCTCATATTTGTTGAGGAATTTGGAAGGAAAGAAATGATAGAGTGTTAAGAGATAAGGCTTCAAAAGATCAAATTATTTTTGAGAAAATTAAAAGACATATGGTGGAGAACCTCTACATCATTGGTGGAATAACGAACCCCAAAGATCAAGGTGATAACATCATACAGGCTAATCCTAGAGAAGAGGAGAGATGGGAATGCCCCCCTCATGGATGGATGGAAATTAACTTCGATGGTTCTTCCAAGGGTAACCCTGGCAATGGAGGGTGCGGTGTGGTTTTAAGGGATGAAGGGGGAATATGCAAAGCTATCAAATGTATTCCTATAGGTAATCAAACCAACCATGTTTCCGAGGCCATTGCTGCTTATCATGGGTTGGTTCTTGCTAAGATTCCAATTGCACTAAAGTTTGGGTTGAAGGCGATTCTTTGAACATTATTAATTGCTTGAATAATGTTTTCCCTCCCTCTTGATCTATACACAATGCCATCAAAAATACGAAGGAAATTAGTGAAACTTTTGAAATGTGTATTTTCACACATGTATATAGAGAAGCCAATAAGTGTGCTAATTGGGCTACCAACCTGGCTTGCCACTTTGACAAAATCATTGCCCTATATGGTGAGAGTAATATCAAGTGTAAGGCGAAATATTTGATTGAATTGGACCTTATCCAGATGAAGCAACGTGTCTTTGCTAATCACAATTTCTAATGCCTTTTCCTCATTTTTCTATGATTGTTCACTATGGCGGTGAGGCTTGTTTTATTATTAGTCATATCATATTTACTTTGCAGGGATTTTGGGTGGTTCTTCATAACAACAAAAAATTTGTTAGGTTTCTTCACAGAGATCACAGAGAAAATAACAGAGCTGAGATAAGGAAGAATTGTGAAATTAAGGGTAATATGGGAGGTAATAAAAAGAGGTTTGAACTGGCTTGTTGCTCGGACTAGAAGAAAAACAATGAAGTCTGAGAGATTCTTCAAGAGGGAGGCTTGAGTGTTTTTATGGAAAGGCTCTGCGGAAAAGACTTTACTATCACTAAGCATTTCATAAAAAACTGGAAGAATGGTAAGGTTCTTGTTGGTACCCAGATGAAGAAGGTGGACGAAGATGTCATTGCTGAAGCTATGGGTATGGTTAAAGAAGGTATTAAATTTTACATAGATCGAAGTGTGTCTGACAAGGCTGTGGATAGGTTTCCTATCACTGATGGAGAGAAAAGGAAATTGGTGAAGGTGGATAATCCCTACCATTCCCCTAAGCGTATTTGCAGGTCATGGAGGTTTGTGTTGTTTGCCACCATTAGCTACATTACTCTGGACATGAGATTCATAAGGGCTTGTGGGCATCATTTTGTGCTACTTAATCACTTTCATCATGTTGACAAGATTAGTCTACCTTACTATCTTGCTTTCTCTATGGATCATACTATTAGAGAAGTGCAGAAAGACTCTCAAAGAGACCATGCCCTCCACTAGGGTTTAATGGTTTTAGTTTATAAGCTGTTGAAGGGGAAAAGTATTGAGAAACCCATTAGTAAAGGCAAAAAAATTAGGGATGATGATATTGAAAGTGAGAATAATGGGTTCAATCTCTACTCTGAAATTGAAGGTGAGTCTGAGGATTTCAGCAACAAGGGGAAGATCAAGGGAAAGAGCAAGGGGACTATTGTGGATTCTGATCTTTCAGACTCTGAGGATGAGTCTTTTAATGATAAATTCATAAAGAGCAAGAAGAGAAAGGGTATGGGTAAGCAAACCCAAAGGACCAAGAAGACCCGTAAGGGGATAAACAAGGTGAAAATGAAGATTATTATTTCTTCTGATGAGGATACTGAGGTTGAAAAAACTAATAATAAGAAGGGTAAGGAGGAAGATGAAATGTTGGATGGTGGTCATGGGAAGAACCTGAGCACACAGAGAATGTAGAATGGGGGTTAGGAGAACAACATGGGAAATCAAAATGACTGTCATGGTGACATTGGTAATGACAACATCAAGGATTTTTGTGAGGTCATTAGCAAAATGGTGAAAGAGATTAGTGACTTGAAGACTGACCTCAATGTGATAAAAAAGGCTACTATGGGCGAGAAGCCTCTCTTTGAAAACATAAAAGAATTAATTGTTGCTATTAACAAGGCTGAAGCAATTGAGGCTATAGTTAGTAAAACTCTGGAAATGAAAAATAAGGTGAAGGAGATGGAAGGGAACAAAGATGCTAAGGGTCTGGATACTAACCTGAACAATCTGGTCAACATAGTGGATAGGATGGAGCTTACTGTGAAGAGGATTGCCGAGCAAAACTTCCAGATCCTTAAGGCCACTGTTGACCATGTTAACATCCTAAATAACAAATTTGAACAGATTAAAGGCAAGGAGGATGATAAGGATCAAATGGAGAAGAAGGGCCATGAAAAAAGAACAAGGGCCAACACTTGGAAATAGGTTGATATCAAGGAAAAAGAGCCAGAAGAAATGAAAAATTTTGCGATCAATATGAAGCAGATGGTGGTTCATGCTGAAGAACTTATGAGAAACATTTAGCTGTCCTTGTGATGTCTTTGTGATTTCCTTTGGTTGTCTAGTGTTGCTTCCTTTGTCTTGTGTTCCCTTTTTGTTTTGATTGGGAACTGTTCTTTGCGTGGGTGACGAGGCATTGTTTTTTTATGCCTCTTTTATGCTTTATCTTTCTCCTGCTTTGTAACAAGGTTTCAGGTTCCTTTCAAAAACTTGTTTTTAATTAATCAAAACTAATTATTTTTTATTTTCACTTTTGTGATAATTGTATATATGAAAAAAATTGTTTCTAGTTTTATTTGAGATATACTTAGAGATATGTCTACACCTATAAATATGGAAAAAATCTAAAGTAACTAGAAACAACATTTTGCTACACCTAGAATTATGAAAAAACATGAATTATTTAAGCAATATTTGTTTGCACTTAAAGATTTGGAGGACATGAGTCATGTGCTTTGTGATAGTGTGATTGGGAGCCTCATGTATGCTATGGCCTACACTAGACAATAAATTACCAAACAATGGGGGTTTTGAGTTGGTTTATGGCTAATCTTAAAAAGAATCACAAGGTTGCATTCAAGAGATTTTTAGATATCTTTATGGTACTTTGGATTTCTCTATTTGTTATCAAGGATCTTTAGAAAAAATGCTTTCAACAACCATGTTTTCAAAGCACAAAGTTTGGAAAGAAGAAAGTTTAGTAGTAGGATTGTTCCACATGTTATTAAAAATATAGGGACTTGTAAACTCAAATTGGATAGGGGATATTGACATTAGGAAGTCTAACATTGACTATGTATTTAGTCTATGTGGTGGTGCAATTAGATGAGTAGGTGGCAGGTTGTGGTTTCTCTTTCCACTATTAAGTCAAAGTATATGACATGTTATCATGTTTGTAAATATATATTATATCTTTAGAGATTGGGGTAAGTTAGGAAGTAGTGAGGATTAATAGTGATAGTTAGAGTATTATCAGATTTAAGAACCCCATTTTTTACACACACAAAAAAGCACATTCATATTTATTATCATTTTAAAGTTCAATTTAAACATAAATTAAACATCAAAACATAAATTAGACATATAAATTTTACAAAAGAATCCTATAGTTAAATAAAACATCTAGAAATATAAATTTAAACATTCAAACCTTTACGTATGATTAAAATAAAGAGAGAGAGAGGAAGAGTAGGTAATTTGAGATACAACGAGTTAGAGAGAGAATAGATAATGAGAGATAGAGAGTGGGTAATGATAGAGAGAGGGTAATGAAAGAGAGAGAGGGTAACGTGAGAGAGAGTGGGGGTAATGTGTGTGTGAGAGAGAGAGAGGGAGAGAGAGGGGGTAATGTGTGTCTGTGTGAGAGAGAGGGGGTAATGAGAGATTGAGAGAGAGAGTGTGTGTAATGATAGAGAGTGCAACGTGTACGTGTGTGTGTGAGAGAGAAGGGGGGTTTATTGTTGATTTTCATCTAGGGTTTATTATTTGTTAATTTTTTAGGTTTTGTTGTTCGTTTATTTTCTAGGGTTTATTGTTCATTTTTTTCTATCTAGGGTTTATTGTTCATTTTTCTGTCCAAGGTTTATTGTTTGTTTTTTGTGTCTAGTGTTTATTGTTCGTTTACATTTTTGTTTTTTGTTTTTTTCCTATGGTTTTAAGTTTTTACTATTTTTTATTTTTCATGTTTTTGGCAATATTTAAAAACTAAAAACTATTTTAAACATGAAATTAAATAAAATAAAAAACGTTTTTCAAACTTTAAAACACTAAAATTAAAAAATAACAATAAATTAACATTTTTTTATGAAAAATAATAACAATAAACTAACATTTTTTTTATGAAAAATAATAAAAATAAATAAAAAAGAATATAAAAAACAAAACTACGTACCTGGAAGGAGGTAAAAAAATGGTCTGGGGGGTCAGGTGGGATGAAAAAAAGGGTACCCGTGCTCCTCTGAAACATTTACCCATATTTGAAACATTGAAAATGATGTAAAATGGTTTTAAAATAAATAAATAAACACATTCAAGAAATGGGTGCCCTTTTTTAAAAAAACGTGTGCCCATTTTTTCATGCCTCGGGCACCCGAAGCGAAACGGGTGGCCGATTTGTAAAAATCAAGCACCCATTTTTAGCGGGCTCTTTTCCTAACCTGTGGAATTCCTCGGGATTGGGATCCAACTTTGTGCATTTACCCTATACACCCATATATATATATAAATAAAAAATAAAGAGTAATTAAATAATCTCATATCAAATATAAACTTAACTCCAATATAAATAAAATTTTAAAAACAAACTTCTAATTGAAATCTACCAACACAATAAAATAATAAAACCTACAAGAACACATACAAAGACACACACATCGCATACCAAATATATCGGATTTTGTTTGCCGATGTGGCAATCTGATTGGGTTGACACTAAATAGATAACACCATCCTACAACTGAGCAGGGCTAAGGGTGAGGCCATCGAGCCTTATGATATCTCCTACAACTGAGATCAGGATTATGTAGGTACGCTCAAACCCAAGAACCAGGTGGAGTAGATGCCTTGTACCTATAACCCTGCATCACCAAGAGGAGCATATACATGAATGGCATACATATAACCAACATTTACATGCACATCGATGGAGGAGAGTCGTGAAATTTTGTGTCTCTCCGAAGTGATTGATGGAAGATCATCCCCGTGCACCCCATACAGACTCAACACATTCATGAAGTCAAAAGCATAAAATATCTAATACATAAAGCAAGTATGTCAGTCCATGGTCAATACATAAGAATAAAATCCAACATCTATACATCCATAATCAGTACTCATGAATAAAGTCTAACATCTAGCATCCATAAACAATACTATTAAATGAAATCTAACATCAAAAAAATTATGAATACATAACGCATAATCAACATTTATCAAATTTATGGCAACATTTCATAGTATCCTGATAAAAGTTATCACAACATAGAGTATCATCCAACCACATAAGAAACTAAAAAGGTCAACAAATGTCCAACCAAAGTCAAACTAGGTTAAATAGACTCTAATCATGGGAGGGGCATTACACTATCCTAACTTTTCTCTCTATCTAAGATTTTCACTATTCCATTTAGGGGTTGCATTTTTAATAAGTTGATGTCCTTTCTTTCATGGATAGGCATGTCTCTTATGGTTAGTCTCTCATTACGAGAGTTTGTGATCCTTCATCTTTCTCTCTTTCTCTTTGGAGTTTACCTCTTCTTTAGAGTTGTATTTTACATATCTTAATGTCTTTTCTTGCATTGAATACTTTTCCATGTAAGTGTATTATGCATTTTCTTATGTCTGATCTCTCCTTAGAGGTTGTGTAATTCTTCCCATTGTCCTTATGCTTGGGGCCATTGATCTCATATCCTTTCTAAGGATCCACTTTTCCTTTGTTGAGTTGTGTCTACTTATGATTTGATGTCATTCCTTATGTGAAATTGTTTTTTGCTCATGAATTCTCTCTTATGCAAGATGTGTATGTCCTTAGCTACAACCTCTTTTTCACTTGGCAATGTATATTTATTATAAACTTACCCCTCACATTGGGTCAAAAGTGTGTCATCCTTCATCAAGAATCCCTTTCACCTAGCAATACGAGAAAGGTATGCATTCTTGTTCTCCTTCCCTTCTTTTGGTTGAAGATGTTATGTTTGTTCAAAGAAACTCCTCTTGGAGGTAGATGTATTTTGAACAAAGATATCTTCTCCTCCAAGGATCTTCTTTACATTTGTTGCAAGATTCTCTTTGTCAACTATCTTATCCTTGCTTGTAAGAGTGTTCCCTCTTTGGCTTGGATTTATGAACATTGTTTCCTAAAGGATATCTCCTTGGTCTTGAAGGTAGGTATCCTTGTTTCTATCTTCCTTAAGACATCAACATAGGGCTATGTTGACATCTTAATGGGGGGCGGGGGACATACATATCATCCTCTTTGTACTATATTGTACCATATTTTTGCATGTCTTAAATGGAGTGTTCATTCTCAAAACTAGAGAAAACAAACTCTTACACGAGATTATTTGTACCCTAAACTAGACGCTACATTGATATATGTCTTATACGAGGTGCACATTCCCGAAACTAGGGAAAACAAACTCTTACATGGGATGTCCTCAAAACTAGGCATACATCTTTCTTAAATGGGGTTACACATTCTCAAAACTAGAGAAAATAAAATCTTATATGAGATGTTCCTGAAACTAGACTCATCCCTTGGAATTTGCATTTCCATTACATGTCTTAAATAGATTGAAGCATGTTTGAAACTAGAGAAAAAAAAATCGTATATGAGATGCTACACACTTGAAACTAGATATCACTTGCACACGTGCATGAGGATAAGTGGAACTAGTAAAACACAACTATAATATTCCTACTCTACTCTCCAACATCAATCACCTAGAAAAACAAATCTAGAATGTGTATCCATGTCCTCTCTCATTCTTCTCATGGATCACCTAGAACAAAACATCTAGAATGTGTGTCCATGCTTCTCTTTTTCTTCTCATGAGCTCATAGCTTTGCTATTTGTAGTTCATGGATGGTGTGTGCTCTTTGTCTTTTGTGTGATCACTTATGTTCTTGAGATGGCATTTTTCAAGAATGATATTAGTGGTTGAGATATTTTGATATTGAGGTCTCTTTGACTAGTTGACTTGAGGTTTTGTTTTCGGTTTTTAGCTTTTGTGTTATGTGTCTTTTGCCTTTGTCCTTTTTTTTCTTTTCTTGTCTTTTTTTCCCTTTTTGTTTTTGTCTTTTTTGTGTGCCCTTGCATGTGTTTAAGTGAGTTAAGATCCTAATATTGGAAGCTTGATTCCTCAAAATTATTGATTTCTTATATTCCTTGTGATTGTGCTCCTCCTTCTTACTCTCTTTCATCTCTTTCATCTCTTTCATCTACTTTACTGTGAGTATTTTAATAGGCTCATAAGCCTATTAAAGGGGATCTAAATGTATCATCGTATATTGTCACCGAGCCAATTTATACCTCATGTTTGTGCTCCTACTTTAGCATGTCTCCCCCTCATCATCTATATGGGTTCGTTCAGTGCCTTAAATCCAATTTTGGTGCCATGTACACTTACTAATTGATTTCCTGGAGGGATATCCTTCTCCCTGGGGCTAAACCATGGTCCCTAACTAAGGAGGACCAGTGCGCCCAGGGCCCTGGTCCCCCTTAGTTGGGCCCTATTTTGAAGTGGGATATGGGTCCTATCTCTTCGATGTGAAATGAAATTTGTGGCTCTATATGAATGTTGGAGGTTATCCTAATAGATAAATGACCTAGATACCCCTATTAAGACATTTGATCAACTTAATTTCATGATAAACAACTCTCCATCTTGAAGCATTTAAGTATCTATGAATCCGTTAAGTGTTCATCAAGAACTTTCAAAGATCTTCAAGGCTGCATATTCTTCATTCAACCATTATGGAGAAAACTTACATAATTCATATGCAAGAATGTGTGTGTGATTAGGGTTTTGTCATGCTCATGCCATTTCATACAACATATGTGATTCAATTTAAGAAGCAAAGCATCAAATATCAACAATTGTAGATTTGAGGTATACCCTTCCATTATTTATTTCAGTATTTGCAGTTATTCGTTAAAGGTTAATTCCTAAACTAGGGCTTGACTTAGGAAAACCCCTATTCCCAACCATTTCTCCTTCTCTAGTGTGCACAAGAATAACTATGAAGTTATAACTTCTAGGATCAACATAAATCATAGAGACAAACAAATTCTCCTTTGGGTGGCAAAAAGTGCAGAAAACCAAACCAATGGGCATTATGGTCCCAACAATTTAGGACAACCTCTCGGGAACAAATCCAAATATTCATATATTACTCAAATCTAGGTTTGTGGCTCCGTTCGATGATTGTATCTCATTGTTCATGCATATTTATTTTAATTTCAGCACATTTGTTAAATTTAGTTGTGAAGCCACCTAGAATCAATGTGACTGAAGGAAATCAAGACAAGAACCCAAAGATGAACAAAACTCAACACTCTCCTAGAATTGAACTAGACTCATAATTTGAGCTAGTGTTCTCATTCTCAATACTACACATAGGGAGAGGTGAGGACTTATTTATATAGAAAAATATGGGCATATAAAACCAAGAGGAATAATAACTCCCTGTAGCCCAAAATAAGGAGTTTTACCTAGTTGGTAAATGTCAAATACATGGTTATGCCAACTCAAGTAAAGACAAGAAACAGTCATGGGGAGGTGGCAGATAAATCCAAAACAAGGTGTGATATTCAACCACCTAGATGTGGTTGTGAATGATACATGTAAATGTACCTGACTATGCCACATGTCCTCATATAAACCATCCTAATATAACCTAATTATTCTTAATAATGTGTAGGAAAAATAAATATTCCCTAACGTAAGAGAAAATTAAAACCTACAGTAACAACATTTACCCTAATTTAAGCATTTTCAACAGTTCAACTCAAAAGAGGGTATCAATTTCCACTCCAATGAATCTAATAAGAATTCTCAGCCCTATCCTTGTTGATCTGAGGCTAGATCAATTAGATTCACCCCTGTTTAATGTGATTGGTCCCTAAGGAAAAATATTAGTGGTCTTCTCCCTTCATGTGGTGGAAACCCTAATATTTTTCACCATATTAGAAATAGTTATATGTTTATGATCATTTATCTATTTCTTAAAAAAATAATAACAATTTTTTTTTAATTTTAGAGGAAAGACACTTAACTAGATATGTATTAATCTATAATTATGATAATTTGAACATATAATCTAACCTCAACCATTATAAAACATTACCACATGTTAAGCTTGGTCAGTTTCCAATTCCTAGAATTCGAGTAACATATAATCTAACTTCAATCATAAAATCCATTACCATACGTTAAAGAAGTCTATAGAGTAGTGGTAAGATTTAGCAATCATCATGATCATAACTCGAAGTCAAGTCCTCCTAAAAAATATTGCCTATATGAAGACAGGTTTGGCAATGACAAAATTTAACAAAACTAAAAATATCATTCATCTTCCAAATTGAGTTAAAATTAAGAAAGTCATTGCTTATCTCATTAAGTTTATAAAATCATTGACAAAAGTGTATTTCCTCAAATGGAAATTATCTACAATTACTGTAGACTTTCAAAACAAGTCATTTTATTTACTCTTGCAACTTCTTGATGATATTTACAATATTACATACTGTAACTTGGACAAAGCGCTTGCACACAAGACCTAGATTCTTGCTAGAAATTCTTCTAACATAAGGGGCTTGCATTTAAATTCTCCCAGTCTCTAAGTCAATGTAAATGAGAACTGATGTCATGTTTTCAACACAATCGAATAAGAAGGCAAATTGTATCAAGCACATTGGCTTGAGTACAAAGTCCAGTAGTAGATCCTCCCCAAGATAGCACCTTTTCATGAGTGCCCATTACAACAGAAAAAAAATAAAATAAAATGAGTATATAAAGATCCACAAGTCATTACTCAATTTATTAGGTAATATTTATAGGTTAAGAAAATTATCATTATCGATAACATAAAGAGAGACAACCAAATAATGCATTGTACTAAAAATGCTAAATCCTACATATAGGATCAAAAAATCAGATAGAAATAAATCTATTTTTAATATCCATGCATCTATATAGCATTCCAAATTAGTGTTGGAATCCAAGAACATTGAGGGGGGGGGGGGTGAATTAGTGTTCTACCGGTAATTGAATTTTTGAACTTATTGCTGATCAACTAGTTAACAAAATATAAAATTAAAGTGCATAAACCAAACAACACATAAAGCAGCAATACCATAACACCAATATTTTTATGTGGAAAACTCTGCAAAGGGAAAAACCACGGTGGGGCTGATACCCACAATATCTATATACATGATCAAGGTATACAAATATTACATAAAGGGGATTACACATGCAATCAGGATTACCGCCTAGAGCTCACTGCTCAAACAGAAGTCTTACTGACTTACACAACATTACACAATGATTTCATACATAAATGAACTTATATAATTCATCTGACCATGTTGGATAAGTTTTGATTTAATCTCTGATAACCTCCTCTAAACCGGTTTTCTGGTACTTTGTTTTGCTATGTTCTGCTATCGGTTGGGATTGCGCATGTGTAACTACGCACAAAAGATAACACTCACACACCACTTTGTATACCATCAATCACTGAATGATTCACATCACAAATCTCATAACCACTCACATGAAATCCATCGCTAAGATGATCTCCCTTAAATACCCTTGTAACTTGTTTATTGATGCAGAGTGCACAGCTGAAAGTGTGCCAACAGACTCAAAATGTCTCTAGGGATCCAAAGGGTGACTCAAAGGAATTAGCCAACCCTACCCACACATAATATTGGTTTAAGAGGACTCACCCTCACCTACCTATAGACTTGCACAAGGCCAAACCCCAAACCCTATGGGTTACTCAACTTAGACCCAAAAGTTGCTTCCGGGACTCACTCCCCTATTGAGGCTCAAATAGAAAAAATGACTCAAATGATTCCTCTAATTAGAAACAGAACTTGGCACACTTCATTTGACCCTAGACAACTAAGTTCCAACCATTGGTTTGACTCTCCAAACCCTCAAACACCAAATGCACAATTTTGACCTACTAGGCTACTAGGTCTCTCAAACTGAAAATGGGTGATTCAAGGAAACTTTCCCAATGGATTCAGCACTATTTTAATTGTTTTGAGACCTCCTACTATTTTCCTAACATCCCCCAAAAGGGCAGAGCCCAATAGCACTCTTGCAACCCCCAATTGCTACAAGTCTCACAGGCCTAATTGGCCAAATTTGACTTGGAACACTTGCCAATCGTTGAAGTTGGGTGCGTACTGAAAGGGAAGTGGTTTTGGAAGGTCTATCCACCTTTTAGGAACCTCAATCAATGCCTTGGACCAGGTTTTGGGCAGTCACCCATGCACAATATCATTAAACCCTCTTGACTAGCTAAATACATACAAATATTGAGCCTAGGGCATGACCAAACTTCCCTTGGCCTTCACTTTCAGACCCAGATATTTTGGAGTCTTATAATACACCATTTGACCTTGCAAATTCCAGAAAACAAAAGAATTTCACCATGGGATTTGCAAGTTATGGGTCATTTTGGGTTAAAACCCTCCAAACCCTATGTTCACGAGTTGTCTTCAGTAAAACAAAGATAAATTTCACCAAACAGCTCCAAATTGGGTAAAAAAAAAGCCAAATGTTAGGTGATTCACCCCTTCACCCTGTCATGCCCATGGATCCGTACAAACAATCTGTACAATTGCTGTCTAAACTAGTTTGCTCTAAAAATCTGTCTTTTATTGCAGAAAATTGGTCATGAATTATTACAAAAACCTCTAACCTCATGGATTTCAAATTGGGAGCCTTAAACAGGCTTCCCCAACCACATTTAACTAGTCCCAATCAGTTGGAGACATTGGACATGTCATCCAACCGAAATTTGCAAATGTTGTCATAGTTGCTATGCAACTTTTTTGCAATTGTTTGCACTTTTGCAACTTTGTGAGCATTTTGCCATGTTTTCAGTTGATGGCCAACTTGGGACCTCTCAACCCATGGATCTAGGCATGAGATGATAGAAATGGACATCCTACCAAATGCCAAAATCAAAAACATGAAAATTGTCAAAATGGCCTAGGCTTGCCTAGACTAGATCCTAGAGGACTAAGGGCCTTCTAGGCTTATAAAATGGCCTTAGAATGCCTTGACCACACATATTGGATCATGAGACATGGATGGTGGACCTCCATCCTTATTACAATGCCAAAACAAGAAAATGCAAATCCGGTGCCTTGCACCATGCTCCACAACTTCAAAAGAACTCAAGTCCCTTGAGTTGGGATGCTGTCAAACTGAAACCCTTCCTTTTCAATGGCCTCCTTGGTCATCCATGTTGCTTCTTGCAGGGGTTGGTGCCTCCATTTGACCAAATATTCATAATATACCTTTCTCCTTGTTTTTTTAATCACCCTCTTGTCAAGAATGCTCTCAATCTCCAAGATAGATGGGTTTGACATCTTCTTAAGTGCCTCAGCCTATTGTACATCAGATTTACCTGCAAAAAACACATCATCTACAGATCCTTTATAGGGAAATAGGTCAGCAACATTAAATATAGGAGATAAACCAATGGATGAAGGAAGATCAACATGATAAGCATTATTTCTACACTTTTTGAGGATCTTGCATGGACCAAGCTTCCTCATCATCAACTTGGTGTTTTTCTCCTTGGGTAACCTCTCCTTCTTCAGATGCACCATCACCAAATCACCCACTTTAAATTGCAAATCTCTTCTTTTCTTATCTGCTGCTGCCTTATATTTCTCAGTGGCAAATTTCAGCCGGTTCCTTACTTGCTCATGGACATCCTTCATTATCTCTGCAAAATCTTCAGATAAAGCACTTTTCCTTTCCAAATGACTAACATCTCTTAGTTCCATGACTCCTCTAGGGTGCATACCATATACAATCTGAAAAGGTGTCATACCTGTACTCCTATTTATGGAATCACTGTAAGAAAATTCCGCCTGTGCTAGGATAGAATCCCAACTTGAACCATGCTCTTGTGTGAGACACCTCAAGAGGTTGCCAAGTGACCTATTGATGACCTCAGTCTATCCATCCGATTGAGGATGGTATACTGAAGACAAAGCCACATTAGTACCAAGTTTCTTCCATAAGGTCCTCCAAAAGTGACCTATAAACTTAGGATCCCTATCAGAAATGATTGACATCGGTAGTCCATGAAGTCTTACTATTTCTTTGAAGAATAAACCAGCAACATGTGAAGCATCATGAGTGGTTTTGCAAGGAATAAAATGAGCCATTTTTAAAAATCTATCCACAACCACATATACACTATCAAAACTAGATTTAGTTTTAGGAAGCCCAAGCACAAAATGCATACTTACTGAGTCCCATGGCTTTGAAGGGATAGGTAATGGTGTATAAAGTCCTGCATTAGATGATTGGCCTTTGGCCCTTTGACACACAATACAAGTCTCAACAAACTTTCTTACATCAGTCTGAAGTTTAGGCCAAAAAAAAAAATCTTCTAACCAATTCCAATGTTTTATCTACTCCAAAGTGCCCTGCTAGACTCCCACAATGCTTTTCCTTAATTATATTCTCCCTTATTGACCCCTTAGGCACACAAAGCAAACTACCTTTAAACAAGTATCCATCTTGCACCAAAAATTAAGAGAACTCAGTATGATACTTGGCTGTCATATCAACACATACCTTGTAGATTTCCTTGAAATCATCATCCATAGCATACATGTCCTTTATTGTGTGTATACCTGTACTTTCCAATTGAATCCCTTGAATGGTCAAATTCCTCCTACTTAGAGCATCCACCACTTTATTTGCAATACCTTCCTTATGTTTTATAGTGAAAGTATAAGATTGTAAAAATTCCATCCATTTAACATGTCTATGATGAAGCTTCTCTTGCCTATTCAAAAAAATCAAAGCTTGATTATCCGTAAACACAATAAACTCCTTAGGAAGTAGGTAGTGCCTCCATTTCCTCAAGGCTTGAACCATAACATAGAGTTCAAGGTCATAAGTAGAGTACTTTTGTTTGGCCTCATTCAACTTTTCACTGAAGAAGGCAACTGGCCTCCCTTCTTGGCTTAGGACTCCTCCAATAGCCCTGTTGCTAGCATCACATTCTACCACAAAAACCTTATGAAAATTAGGAAGTAGAAGAATAGGAAGTTTTGCAATATTCTTTGTCAATGCCTCAAATGACCTACTTGCCTCATTAGTCCATGCAAACACACACTTCCTTCCACCTTTTATAGTATCAATGAGTGGAGCACAAATTCCACTAAAGTTTTTAATGAACTTTCTATAGAAACTACATAAGCCATGAAAGCTTTTTACCTCAGTGGCATTGGTAGGTGCTGGCCAATTGAGAATGACTTCAACTTTGGATGGATCCATTTTCAAAGCTCCTTTTAAGATGACAAATCCTAGAAAAACCAACTCTTCTTACATGAAAAAACACTTCTCAAGGTTGATTTTCAGTTTCTCCTCATGTAGTCTCTTAAGAACCATGTCTATATGTTTGAGATGCTCCTCCTTGCTGCTGCTAAACACCAAAATATCATCCATATACACTACAATAAACTTGATAATGAAAGGTGCCAGAACTTCATTCATCAAGCACATAAAAGTACTAGGAGCATTAGACAAACCAAAGGGCATTACAACCCATTCATACAAACCTTCATTAGTTTTAAATGTTGTTTTCCACTCATCTCCTTTTCTGATCTGTACCCAATGATATCCACTCTTGAGGTCAATCTTGGAGTAGTACTTAGCCCCTCCCAAACAATCCATGAGGTCTTCCAATCTAGGCATTGGAAACCGGTATCTGATGGTGATTTTGTTGATTGCTTTGGAGTCAATGCATAATCTCCAAGTTCCTTCCTTCTTAGGTGCAAGGACTGCTAGTACAGCACAGGGACTAATACTTTTCCTTATGAAACCCTTCTCCAACAACTCTTGGATTTGCCTAGATACCTCAGCATTCTGTTCAGGTGTAAGTTTGTAAGCGTCCTTGTTAGGAAAAGTGGCTCCTGGAATCAGGTCTATACAATGAATTATCAACCTCTCAGGGGGCAAAGTGTCATTGATTCCATCAGCAACAATTCCTTTGTATTGGTTCAACAAATCAGCCATCTCCTTGGGGCCTACATCCTTTGCAAAGTTCAGATTTTCTCTTCTTTGGGTTTGCTATCCTTAGGCTTCACTACAACAACAAAACATAGTGTCTTCTCTTCCTTCAACCCTCTCATGAACTCCTTTTCTCCCACCAACATCACACTGTTAGTTGAGGTCTTCTCCTTTGGCTCATCTGGTAAGGGTGTCATTATGAAACTGTCACCATTCTTCTTGATGTGATATACATTCTTTTTTCCATCATGCTGGGCACTAGTGTCATATTGCCAAGGTCTTCCTAAAAGAAGATGGCAAGCATCTATGTGCACTACTTCACACAAAACCTTATCTTCATATTCACCTATTGCAAGACTTATCCAACATTGTTCATCAACTAGAGTTTGCTGCTCTTTATTCAACCATGAAACTTTATAGGGGTTAGGATGAGGTATTTTCTTTAATCCTAACTTCTCAATCATTTCAGTAGAAACCAAGTTTTTAGTGGATCCAGAATCTACAATTACCTTGCATACTTTACCATTCACCAAGCATGTGGTCTGGAATAAAGACTTTCTTTGTGGTGGCTCCTTGCTGATTGGTGTCAATAGTGACCTATTAAACATGATGCATTCCCCAATGACTAGATCAACAGGTCTTGATGAGGCAGTATGGTATGAGGTGGTGCTTTGGTGATCATCCTCTTGGGCTAGTTGCACTCTTCTTTCTCCTTGCTGGCCTGAACTGCTGCTTGCTTTCTCAGGACACCTAAATGATTGGTGGCCTACTTGGTTACATGAGAAACATCTCCCAGTAAAGATATTAGAGCCCCTACCTCCAAATCTGCCTCTTCTAGTGCCTCTTCCACCTCTAGGATTGCTTCTATAACCTGAATCTTTTTCAATATCTTGATGGTTGCCTTCACCTTGCTGCTTTTGGAATGAACCTCTACCATGAAATTTGCCTCTTCCTCTGAAATTTGGATTGCCTCTACCCCCTCTATTGTTTTGTTCACCTCTCTTCCTTTGTTTTTCTTCAATTTTCAACGCCATTTGATGGCATTTATGGACTGATTCAGGGTTAAACAAACTTAACTCATCCTGAATGCTATATTTCAGTCCATTTACATATCTAGCCAACTTCTGATTTTCATTTTCAGATATCTTAGTCTTCAAAGAAAGTTTAAAAAACTCCTCTGTATAGGTACTCAAATCCATATCCTTTTGTTTCAGATTATGTAGCTTCTTGTGGAGGGTAACTTCATAGTCTTCAGGCACAAATTGCTTCTTTACGTCAGCCAACATCTTCTTCCATGTGGTGATAGGTACTTTGTTGTTCTCAACCCTCTCATTTTGCAAGAAGTTCCACCAACTCAATGCTAGTCCCTTCATCTTTGATTTTGCAATCTTCACCTTTGAACTCTCAGGTGTATCATCACATTCAAAGTAGTTTTCAAGGGCCTCTACCCAATCCATGCATTCTTCAACATTCATCTTTCCTATGAACACTGGGACATCAGGTTTACTATCCTTCCTTCCTACCTTTTCAAGGGCTTCAAGGAAGTGTCTTTGATCAGCAAGCATATTCAATCCATCAAGCTGAGACCTAGGGTCCTCTTCTTCCTCTTCTTCCTCACATTCCTCTTCATATCTTCTTGTCCCTTGTCTATGCTTGAGTCTTTCTAACTCCATTTCCATCTTCTTGCTCCTTGCTAGGTGTTCTTTGAACATTTTTGCCAACTCCTTGTTGGTGACGTTTTGAGGAAATCCATCCCCATCATTTCCTTCATTCTCAGACATCTTCTTAGCACCAGTGATCTTAGTGGTGCTATGATACCACTTGATGCAGAGTGCACAACTGAAAGTGTGCCAACAGACTCAAAATGTCTCTAGGGCTCCAAAGGGTGACTCAAAGGACTTAGCCAACCCTACCCACACACAATATTGGTTTAAGAGGACTCACCCTCACCTACCTATAGACCTACACAAGGCCAAACCCCAAACCCTATGGGTTACTCAACTTAGACCCAAAAGTTGCTTCTAGGACTCACTCCCCTATTGAGGCTCAAATAGAAAAAATGACTCAAATGATTCCTCTGATTAGAAATAGCACTTGGCACACTTCATTTGACCCTAGACAACTAAGTTCCAACCATTGGTTTGACTCTCCAAACCCTCAAACACCAAATGCACAATTTGACCTAATAGGCTAGTAGGTCTCTCAAACTAAAAATGGCTGATTAAAGGAAAATTTCCTAATGTACCTAGCACTATTTTAATTGTTTTGAGACCTCCTACTAGTGGCCTAACATCCCTCAAAAGGGAAAAGCCCCACAACACTCCTGCAACCCCCAATCACTACAAGTCTCACAGGCCTAATTGGCCAAATTTGGCTTGGAACACTTGCCAATCGTTGAAGTTGGGTGCATACTGAAAGGGCAATGGTTTTGGAAGGTCTATCCACCTTTTAGGAACCTCAATTAATGCCTTGGACTAGGTTTTGGGTAGTCACCCATGCACAATATCATTAAACCCTCTTGACTGGCTAAATACATACAAATATTTAGCCTAGGGCATGACCAAACTTCCCTTGGCCTTCACTTTCAGACCCAGAGCTTTTGGAGTTTTATAATACACCATTTGAACTTGCAAATTCCAGAAAACAAAAGAATTTCACCATGGGATTTGCAAGTTATGGGTCATTTTGGGTTAAAACCCTCCAAACCCTATGTTCACGGGTTGTCTTCAGTAAAACAGAGATAAATTTCACCAAACAGCTCCAAATTGGGTCAAACAAAAGCCAAATGTTAGGTGATTCACCCCTTCACCCTGTCATGCCCATGGATCCATACAAACAATCCGTACAATTTCTGTCTAAACTAGTTTGCTCTAAAAATCTGTCTTTTATTGCAAAAAATTGGTCATGAATTATTACAAAAACCTCTAACCTCATGGATTTCAAATTGGGAGCCTTAAATAGGCTTCCCCAACCACATTTAACTAATCCCAATTAGTTGGAGACATTGGACATGTCATCCAACCGAAATTTACAAATGTTGTCATAGTTGCTATGCAACTTTGTGAGCATTTTGCCATGTTTGCACTTGATGGCCAACTTGGGACCTCTCAACCCATGGATCTGGGCATGAGATGATAGAAATGGACATCCTACCAAATGCCAAAATCAAAAACATGAAAATTGTCAAAATGGCCTAGGCTTGCCTAGACTAGATCCTAGTGGACTAAGGCACTTCTAGGCTTATAAAATGGCCTTAGAATGCCTTGACCACACATATTGGATCATGAGACATGGATGGTGGACCTCCATCCTTATTACAATGCCAAAACAAGAAAATGCAAATCCGGTGCCCTGCACCATTTATCATGTCAGCCTCAAGATGAAAAATAAACTTGTCGGCTTCCGGATCACGAAGTATGTTATGCATTTTCCCCATGATGATATCTAATGTCAGCCTACATGCTACCTTTAATCTCACAAATTATTTTATAAGGGCCAATAATATCTTAATCGGGTCCTATACTTAACTAGGTCCTAAATACAAGTTACCAGTTAACAAGTGTAAAGCAAAGTGTGTATACCGGTTGGCCAAATCTATACAAAATGATAAAGTAATGCTTCTAGATGAGAAATACTAACACCTAAAGATGAGTTGCCATCAATGAAAACCCAAAATACAATTTACCTCAGAAGGTGACTACCGGTTGAGTGTCAATTGCCAACAATCTCCCCCTTTGGCATTGATGGCAACACTCATGTGAAAAATGATATAACCTCTGAGTCTACTCCCCCTGACCTGTACATCCATGCAGTTATATACATTTGGTATTCTCCCCTATGATATACATTATTTTCACTGTACTCCTCCCCCTTTGACATCAATGACAAAGCGGGGTGCCCACCAAAAATGTTGTACACATATATGCATACTGGTTCCTATACATGTTTCAAAATGTCACCATACAAAGTCTTCAAAAATGAAAAATATGTGTCCCAACCCTGCTTGAGAGAATCAAGAATGGAGGTGAATCCACTCAAGAGACTGGCATAATACTCAATTGACAAGGATTTAGTGGGATCATCTGCTGCATGTTAGATATACATTCTGTTTTATGACATAACAGGTTATCTAGACAAGGACCGATGAAATTCCGGAGCTATGTTGCTCACCTTATTTTGTTGTCCCTTTCCTTTTCTAACCTTAAAATATGATCCATGACTACCAAAACTGGAACTTCAACCGAACTTGTTAAATTTGCTGCTGGATCATAAGAATTTGAAATCTAGAGCAAATGATCTTTACAATCCAAAATTTGTTGCTGGATCATAAGAATTTGAAATCTAGAGCAAATGATCTTTACAATCCAAAATTTTCCTGTCTATAGAAGTTGTGAGATTTGAAAAATATAGACAAGTCTTATATACCTTTCCTCCTTTTGCTAATGTTGCATCAATGGACTATAAACATGTTTGAAGTTTAGCTTTCTCCGATGCAATCATCTACAAAAATGTATGTTTCCTTGCCTCAACAAATTTATCATTTGCCTGAGTTACATAATGCTTAACCAAAGAATCATATTGCTTAGGAATGTATTCAATTATCTCCTGCAATTTACCGAATGAGCTTGTGCTCTCCTTTGCCTGGAATTCTGGTACAAGACTGTTCAAAACTTCAATAGTATTTTGTATTAATTCTCTATCCTTAGACTCCTCTTGTGCCAATTCTAAGTTGCCTGAGCCTGAAGTGCTACAGTGGCCAAAAATTTCTCTGTCGGAGACATCAAATGATAAGGCTTGTCAAAACTAATAGTAAATTTTGATAATTTCCCTTTAGCGTTTGATAGTGATGTGTCAATTGCCAAACTAGAAGGGAAAACTCATTATGTCTTTTTGCCTAAGTCTGTCGGTGACTTATCTTCTAAAGACTTCTCCTCATGTACACTGGTGGCTTCACCACTTGGTGCCTCACTCTATTAAGGTGCATCCTCTGAAACTTTATCATCAATATCTATATCCTTTACAACATCTGCCTCTACATCCTGTACACCAGTTACTGGAGGATTTTGTGTATCCTCATCTTTAAAATTTGACTCATCATTCGGTTGAGTAGTAATCGGTGGATTGTTATCTAGAATTCTACTCATCAAACTTTTTCGGTCCCTTGTCCCATGGCAATTGAATGTTCTGTGACTAGACAAAACTAGGACTTAACTCGTATTCAAGAGTTAAAATAATTCTGACCCATATGTCAATTGTCTCCTTCCAGATTTCTTCAAATTTCTCTAGCATTAAGTTATTAATCCGATGTTTGGGATTAAATTATGTTGAATTGATCTTATTAATCAAATCTGCAATCTCAGGTGGAGTTATTGATAGACAAAGATTAACAAATTATGTTTCTTTTATTTTTTAGTCCAAGTTCTGAGCCTGTAATTTTCAACCTCTAATTTATCATACAACTCCTTAGGAAAAATTTTCTCCAATTCAATCATTTCCCTACTAAAAGAATCAAGATATAAAACAATTGCTTTCTCTAACTAATTCTTGTTCTTATCATAAAAATCATAATATAATGCATAAATATTATCCAAATTCCTATCATTAATAATTGGATCAATAATATTCTAAGCATCTAATTTCTTCTACTTACTGGGTTTCCTTTTGGCTTCCGGTTTAGATGGATCATCTGACTTAGACTTCCTTTTATGTACAATTATGATTTTAAGAGTCTTTTGGGGAGGCTCCTTCTTAGGTTCCTTCTTCTGTTCATCCTTCTTCTCTCTCACAACTCTAATGAAAACACCTTTCTTCTTTAGAGCTTGCTAGATTTTTTCTTCTGATTTCGTCTCCTCTAAAGACACAGTCATTTACTGTTTAGCCGGTTTCTGCTTCCTCTTCATTGATTCCTTAGGCTTGGGGCTGACAGGATTGCTAGATGGTGCTTCTGATTGTTTTGGTGGATCAGTGGCAACCAATACAACATTGGGTGTAGCCTGTGCTTCCTTCTTGGCCTCTCTCTCCTCTTTCCTCTTTTTCCTCTGCTCTTCCTTCCTCTAAGCCTCAAGGATTTTGACCTTTTTCTCTACCTCTGCCATGTCATGCCCTTGACTGATTAGTTGTTCAATTACAACCCTTGTTATCTTCTTTCTAATGGTGGGTGCTACCCATTCCTGATGGACTTTTAGTCCCTTCTCCTGAGTAGTGCCAAATATTTCTTCTTTCTCATCAACTGGAGCTTTCAGTAAATATTATGCATAAGCATCCAGTGTGGCCTCATCCACTTCATATCCCATCAACATGATCTAGACTATTCTAGGTTGGACTGCCTCCATCATACATTCATCTTTATTGACCATAAAACAAATAGTATCCTTATATTTTTCCAAAATTTCCTTAGGATTTTTAACTTTGTTTTTTATTTCCTCTTGGAAAGTTTTAAAAAAGGCACACAGATTAGCCTTATGCTACTTATCACCTTGTCGGTCTAGTATTTGTGAAATTTGGGATGCAACCGATCTATCAAAAGCCCATTGAATTTTCTCATAACCAGGAACCATGTTTAGAAAGGAAAATACCAAACTTGTGATAAAATAACCATATCAGAATGTATTCTTCTTGTCTTGCTTTATTTTCCAGAGATTGGTCATCAACTCCTTCAACATTACATTGCAAAGGTCATAATGCACAACTTCCTTCACCATCTGATATTCAATGAGAATGGTGGTTATAGAGATAGAGGTCAATCGGTTAGACTAATAAAATTTGTAGCCAATCACCATTGTTGCAAATTTTACATCAATGTCCCTAATGTCATCATCTCACATCAATCTACCATGATAGGTGGCACCGGTGAGTTTGCAGAGTTCTATGTTACAATGTTTTGACCTAAGCCCTAACAAACCTCCAATCTTATGAATTAATGTAATATTCTTAATGAATTCTTCAATGATTTTATATGGCTGGTCCAACCAAATGAATTCCCCATGAATTTGGCTGAGAATATACCTGACCCATTCATCTTCGTCGAAAGTCAGAAAATCCATGAACTGGGTAAAACCATTCCTCTGTAGATGTGCATATTTTGGTTTCAGTTGGTTGTCGGTGATCAAGTGCTCAGTAAATACACAGGACATCTCATAACTCTTGGTCTCCTCAATATCACAATGGACGTATGCCCTAATGTCTTCAGTGTGAAGAACACCATGGAAAACACTCGAAAATGCTCCCAAGGGATCATCCAAAAGAGATTTGAAAGGATGCTTCTTAAATTCCAGATGAGGGTGGTCCTTAATTTCCACTACCAAAGGAGTATCAACATTCGATGATGATGCCATGATAAATATCTAGGGTTTATGCAAATGGTAAATACCTTATGATCTTGTCGGATGATGAAATGCTTCTCGAATGTAGATTCTCACACAAATCGCCTTTGGACTCTTGAATTCCTTTGAAATCCCTCTTTAGAATGCTTGATCGCTGTGTGAATAAATGACTTAACTTTTTCCTTTTTTCATCACCATTAACCCTAATTTTCCACTATCATAAATGCTACCGAAGAATTTGATCGGATCACATAATCTGCATATAGGTTCTAGTAAATGCTTGAATTCTCCTAGGTAACCATCTGCCATAAGAATTTCCTGACTATGGACCTAATCCGAGGTGTCTGCACGATTTTCAATGATTTGCCTACCCCTAAGGTAGAGTGCCTTAGTTATCGGTTGAAGTTCCTACTTCCGGTGCAAGACCTAATGGCTCTACCGGTTGATCTATCGATGGAGTATCTGATTTCCTAACCCATCTTCTCTCATGATGCTTTCTGATATCTTCAACCTTTGCCTTTACTTTCTCATCTGCATTTCCATCAGTTACCAGTGGATTCTTACTCCTGCAATACTTAGCAATATGTCCAATCTTGTTGCATGCATAACATACAACATTGTTCTTCTGAATTGCTTTGTTGTACCCTTGATTTCCTTTTGATCAACATTGGTTAGCCATATGTCCAAATCTACTACATGCATGACATCTGACATTTCCAAGATCTGTGGATGATGTATTGTTCTGATTATTCCTATTTCTGCACCGACTTGCTATATGACCATATTTATTGCAAACAAAGCAAGTACCATTGAATTTGTGAGCATTAGGTTGTCTTACCGGTGATTTTTAGTTCCAGTTGTTGGCATGATTATGCTTATGACCAGATAATTGATCTTGTTGTGCAGTACTAGAGCTTTCTCCTACTTCATATCCAAGACCTCTCTTGTCATTAGCATTTCTCTAGCTCTTTAGCAATTCATCAATTCTTGCAGAGCTGGCTTTGAATTTGTCTTTGTACTCATTTGCAGTGGCTAAGTCATCTCTCATGATTATGATCTGTCTCTCAAGCTCATGTGCATTATTCCAAGACTGAATCAACTCAAGTTTCAACATGTCATTCTCATGTATCAATTTGTTGCATTCATCTGATGTGTCCTTCAAAGCTTGATCTAGATTTTCTTCATTCTTCTTCCTATCTTCAATCTCCTTGTACATTCTCATAGTTAGGGCTTGTATTTCATTCTTCAAGGCAGTATTCTCCTAAGTAAGTTTTTGACATTGATCTTTCAAAGCATCTTCTTCATCACTACTCTAATTTTGCAGTTGATCACAGAGTTCCTTCCTCTTAGCTTGAACAAATGATAGCTTTCCTTGTAATGAAATGATGTGTTCTCTGGATTGCCTCATTTCATTCTTCATTTTATTGTTTTCTACCTTCTCATTATCAAGACCCTCAAGAGCAAGTTGAAGTTGTTGCTGCAAACCAGTTTCCATTGATTCCAAGTTCCAGATCTTCCTCAAGTTGTTAGACTTCTTCCGAGGAACTAGGTTCTGATACCAATTGTTGGAATCCAAGAACATTGAGAGGTGGGGGGGGGGGTGAATCAATTTTCTATCGGTAAGTGAATTTCTAAAATTACTATTGATCAACCAGTTAACGAAACATAAATTAAAGTGTATAAACTAAACAACACATAAAGAAGCAATACCATAACACCAATATTTTTACATGGAAAACCCTGCAAAGGGAAAAACCATGGTGGGGATGATACCCACAATATCCATATACTTGATGAAGGTATATAAATATTACATAAAGGGGATTGCACATGCAATCAAGATTACCGCCTAGAGCTCATTGCTCAAACATAAGTCTCACTGACTTACACAACATTAGACAATGATTTCATAAAGAAATGAACTTCTATAATGCATCTAACCATGCTGGATAAGTTCCAGGTTAAGCTCTAACCACCTCCTTTGAACCAATTTTCTAGTACTCTGTTCTACTACCGATTGGTATTGTGCACGTGTAATTGTGCACAAAAGGTAACACTCACACATCAATTCACATACCATCAATCACTAACTGATTTACATCACAAATCGCATAACCACTCTGTTGGCATTACTGATATTGATATAACCGGTTAATTTAGTGAACCAGTATATTAGCTAAGATTTGTCATTGATGACTAACACTGACCAGTGGAGTGGTGTATCTCAGTAGCAAAGGTGATGGCTTCCAAACAACATGGAAGCAACATCAAAGATAGATGATCAAGGTTCAATCGGTTCAAGGGAAGACAAAATAAGCTAACCGGTCTGTCATTCAAGAAGATTGGTGTTAAGGTTAGATCTTCAAGTTGGTGATTCTGATGATAATGTAGTCACAAAAGGTGACTTAGGCAAGAAGGCTTGAGGTCTTATGTAAACCAGAACCTCATTAGCAAACAAGAAAAGAGGCTTGATTGAAAAATTGTTAATCGGTAGCAAAGGATGAACTGGTAGTGAAGAGCGCAGTGGTATACTAGTAGGTCGGTGAAGCAGAAGGACCGGTAGTGAAGAGCACAGTGGTATACCCATAGGATGACGAAGCACAAGGAAGATAGGCGGTCACCGTAAATGTAGGAGCGGTGATTGGTTACAAAGTTGTGATGGCAAAAGGTGAGTTGGTTAGTTTGTGATAACACAAAACTAAAGGTTGGTTAAGTCAACCTCAGTCATCATGCAGTTAAGCCATAATTTCTTGCGGATTTTCTGGTTCACATTTAAAAGATTGAACTCGACCTAGAAGTTGCTATTTTTTTGGGATGTAGTGGCAGATTTGGATGAGTAGTTGGTGGAATTGTTGCAGGGTGTGCAGAGAAAGAGCGAGAAGATTTGAATTTGAAGTTTACCAAGATTTGTGATTGCATTGATTAAGGAAACACTTGAAGGTGATGACAAAGGGAGTATAAAGTGTTTTGAGTTCATGCAAAACATTTTGATCAAAAAATTTATAGTTTACAAATTTTGTGAGAAGGCGATCCAAAGTGCAGAGTGAAGAGTGAGGAAGTGCTAAGTGATTTAGTAGAGTAGAGTGTGTGTGAAGTAGACCTACAGAGTGCAGAGTCGAGGGTATGAGTAGTGGACCGATAGAGTGCAGAGCTGAGGGTATGAGTAGAGAATTGGTGCATTGTTGAGCAGACACAATCGGTGCAGATAGAGTATGAGATTCATTGTGATCTAATAAAGTTATCAGTATCTATTCCAATAGATCAACTTCCTATTGCTTTCTAACCATTGCAACTCAAAATCCCTTAATTGGGTGTACTTTAATAGGTCCCTTTATAAAATCCCTTAACCGGGTGACATCTTAATTGATGATCCTAAGTCCTTTAATAAGGCTACCTCTAACATGGTAAAGGCACTAATAGGCCTTAAATAAAATCCCTTAACCGGGTGGCACCTAACAGTGTCTTTGTAATCTCCTAACAGGAATGGATCCTCACCGGGCGTACTCCAGGAGAGTGCAGATTTTGTGAGTTTCTACTCACACTGTGGTTTTCTCCCATTTGGGTTTCCACGAGATAAATCTTGGAGTTCTTGTGTGAATGGTCATGTGTGTTCATGTAGTTTATTAATGTTTCTTATTTTGATAAGTATTAAGTTTGAATAGAAAACTCGATTAAGGTTAAATCTGATATAACCGGTAAAGTGTTGATTCACCCCTCCCCTCTCACCACCAGTTGGGACTAACAATTGGTATTAGAGCCTTGTTCCTTAGATTCAGAAGAGCTTAACAACTTAAGGAAAGATCCAAGATGATGCGAAAGGAGGGCCCTAAGTTCTCTAAGGAGAATTACACTTTATGGTGTGGCAGAATGAATCTCTACCTAAGAACCCTATGAGATCAATACTTGAATCATGTAAGCATAGAGTACAATGAACCTACAGAGGTTGTCACTATAGATGAAATCAAAGAAAGGAAAGACAACACTACAACTATGGATGTGATTGCTAGCACTCTATCTGATAACGAGTATGTTGAGGTTCAAGATTTAAAAAACAACCTATGAGATGTGGAATAAGCTGAAGACTGTTTATGGAGGAGATACTCATGTACAAAAGGTTAAGGTGGACAACTTAAGAGGAAAATTTGATGAGATGAGGACACAAGAAGGAGAAAATATAGAACAATATAGCAAAAGAATAAAGGATGTGGTAAATTCCATCAGAAGTGCTGGAGGAAAGCTTCAAGAAGATGATGTTGATGGTATGATGAAAGAATAAGGATCTAGTAAAATAATGAGAGGGAGGGTGAATCAGTAGATAGAAAAATTTATAAAATTTCACCAATCTCTAGAACAACCTCTCAAAGTAAACTCTAAATTGACAAGTTAAACATTGAACTTCAAATGCAATATTACCGATAAGTTAAACCGGTTGACTGTTATAACAAACTACTAGTAAAAGAACTCTGAAAATCACAAAAACTTTTAACCAAAACATCAAAACACTTTACTGACATAAGTAAAACATATTTCAGATTTCTATCGATTAACAAAAAAAATCAAAGTGGATTTAGCAGTTAAGAAATTCAACCATAGTAAACATAACAACAAAAACATTCACCACTTGACACAATATTTTTGACGTGGAAACCCAAATGGGAAAAACCATGGTGTGGATGAATACCCACAAGTATTTTGAACACTTCTAAAGTTCACCTTGTTAGGAGCCTAGCCTGTTAAAGCTTTACAATAAGTCTTGTTAAGAACAGATCCTATTAGGGACCACCCGGTTAAGGGATTGACTATAATGTCCTATTAGAAGAAATACTTTGTTAAGAGTAACCTCGATAGAGGATTTGAAATCCAAGCTAATGGACCACTTGGTTAGAGGATTTGAATAACACTAAGCTTGTTAGAGCTTACCCAGTTAGGGGATTTAACTACTGTAATTGTTAGAAAACAATAGGGGTTTGCTGATCTGTTTAAATAACACTATACTTGCTTGATCAGATCCTTTTCATGTTCCTATCTACCTTTACACAAACTACAGATACATCATTTGGTTCGACAACCACACTCTCACTCTCAACTACAATTTTCCAATACTTCAACAAAACAACTCATCGACCTTATAAACAAAACAATAGGTTGGTAACACATTACAAACCTAATTCTCTCATAGAGATTACAAACAAATCAGTTCAAGTATGACCATTGGATTACATAATAATCACTGCACATCATTCAAGATATTCTTGACCACTCCTTGATCACCTCTTCATCGAACATTGTAACTCATCACGCGGTTTACATTACATGCAATGAACTTGCTCTTTCCCAAAATAAAAACTATTATCTCTACGTGCCAAAAACCATTTGAAACTTTTCTCATACAACATACGTGTCATAATCATTACCACTCATCATTAGATCATAAACCAATACAACCGATTCACCAAAATTCATCAGTTAGGGCTTATCATATCAATAGGTAGGGTTTACCAATTCATCTTTCCATTTCATAGCAATACCGGTTCCTCCATAAATTTACCTACCAGTTGCAGTTCCCTTCACTAGCTCTTCCTATCGGTTAGAAAACAACATTATAACAACATCATTACCGGTTATAATTGACATCAATGACAACATAACATTTCATTAATGCTATCTTCATGCAGATGCCAACATATGTGGTTAGCAAAATATTGAGAACCTTTCTATCACAATATGCCATAAGGGTTTCTGCAATTCAAGAACTCGGATCCTTGGGAACAGTTAGTGTTTCACTTGACTCACTGATCAGTAAGTTAAGTGCCTTTGAACTAAGCAACTATGATAACAGTATGCCAAAGATTGATGCTGCCTTCAAAGCTTCCATGATACCTGCACCAACAAGGAGAAGAAAAGAAACCAAAAATAATTCTACTACAAGAACTAGTCATTCTCATGAACGTGACAACCTGTTATCTAAAGAATAGGAACACGATGAGATTGAAGCTCTATCAGCAAGAAGGATACCAAGAGGAAAAGGAATGTATAAAGGTAAACTTCCCTTGAAGTGTTTCTCTTGCAATAGAATAGGTCACATTGCATCCAGATGTCCTGACAATGATAGGAAGGATAATTTTATAAGCTACAAAGATAAGAGCAAGGAGTGCTATCTTGCAAAAGAAGGAGACATCGATGAAGAATCAAAAGGATCCAATGGAGATGGAATTGCATTTGTAGTGGTAAAGGAAAATAACATAGAGGAAAGTGATATGGCACTGATCTCTAGTTCAAACTGGTGTGGAGACTGTGTAATTGATAGTGGTTGCACTCACCACATGACCGGTGACATAAACAAATTCCTCAGCATGGAGGAGTGTAATGGAGAAACGGTGATATTCGGCAATGATACTCCTTGTGTAGTAAAAGGTAAGGGATCTATAGCCCTAAATGATAAAACAAATTGTGATGATGTTTAATAGGTAGAAGGGCTAAAGTATAGTCTATTGAGTATTGCACAAATTAACAATAAGGGTTACCGGTTAGAATTAAATGAAGGAATATGCAAAATAAATGATAAATCTGGAAGTCTGATTGCTACTGCTAAATAATCTAGAGGTAATGTGTTTCACCTAAACACCATTGTAGGTAGTTTTCTAATAGAAAAGGTAGAAGATAGTTGGTTTTGGCACAAAAGACTGTGTCATGCTAACTTTGATAGCATAGCAAAAGTCAGCAAAATGAAGTCTTTCAAAGGTATGCCTGATATTATGAAACCTGAAAATGCTATGTGTAAAGAATGCCAACTAGGAAAGTTGACCGGATCTAGTTTCAGCAACAAATCTTATTCATCTGAGAATGTGTTGGACTTAGTTCACACAAACTTGTTTGGTCCTATGAGGACCAAGAGTTTCCATGGGGACCGGTATTTCATGTTGTTTGTAGATAACTTCTCAAGAATGATGTGGGTTGTATTCTTGAAAGAGAAGTTTGAATCCTTTCACATGTTCAAAGTCTTCAAGGCTTGAGTGGAGAGAGGAACCAGTAAGAGTCTGAAATGTTTGAGATCAGATAGAGGAGGAGAGTTCACATCTCAAGAGCTCATAAATTATTGTGAAGAACAGGGGATTATGAGACAGATGTATGTGATGAGCCTAAACAATGGCTCTATTTTTATAGATTTCTGATATAATACTCCTGCTTAGGTCTTATGGTTAGATGACATTTGGATTATAATGTTTTCCTAAGATGATACCTTTCAAGTGTTTTTGAAACTGGTTTAACCTATACCTAAGGATGTCATATAGTGGTTTCAAATGATCTGTCTATGCAAATATCTAACGTTAATTATAAATGTGGTTTATGTTATATCATGTTAGCATTAGTATATACACATGTTGTTATGCATGTTAATATCTTTATGCAGGGTCAACAAAGGTGAGGAAAACACAAATGGCAGTTCAAAAGATTATCAAGTATATAACCGCAATGCAGACCCAGTCAAATAAATGCAGTTATGATCAGGATCACTGGACCGGTTCTTCAATAGATTGATTTATAAAAACATTTATAACTATTCCTAGTGGATCTTAGATCTAGGAGGCGGTCATGCTATATTTTCTCAGCTGCAGGACATATGTTGTTCAGTTGTCCTGTGCTGACTTCTTCTTCTTCTTCTTTTGTTAATAAATTTTGTTCACCTATTTTATAGGGATGTGGGCAGTTAGTTAGAATTTTGTTATAAGATTTCCTATAAATAAAAGGGATCTCTCTCTTCTCGGGGATGGCAGAGAAAAGATAATATTTTGTAATACACAGTTTTCTAATGTTATGTATGTATTTCCCATTCAAGATGAAATAAAGAAATTAACGTGATTTTGGATGATTAGATAAGTGTCTACTGAAGTTTTGGAAATACTCACTCAAGGGGGCCCACTTGGTGAGTAATCCTTTGTATGTTTTAACTAGTTTTCATAATTCTGTAATAGTTGTTTCTACAGTTGTCTATTCCTACATCCATAGGAAACAGTTCCTGTGTCTGTTCCTGTTGCTTGCCAGAACTTTATCTTTTAACAGTAATTGTTTAAAGGAATTTCCAATTGTAGGATTAAGTATTAGTGTATTAGAGATTCTGTGTGTTTACTTTAGGAAGAATTTCCTTTCCTCCAGTTATATAAAATGCTTGCAATATGAACTTGGTGCACATACAGTGCTGGTCCATTTCAAGTTTACGTCCCTGGTTGATAACTAAATGAGCCTTTGCCACAGGAAAAGCTAGCTATTCAAGGATATTTAATCTTTGAATTATGTTTTATCACCTAGTTGCCATTCCAGTTGTGAGGACCACTAGTCTGTACCCATAACACCTCAGCAGAATGGGGTTGTTGAAAGAATGAACAAAACTTTAATGATATAGAAGGATATTCCACATATCTTCTGGAGAGAAGCAATAAGCACTGTTGTGTATACCTTGAACCAAATACAAGTTAATAAAGGGACAAATGAAACTCCCTATGAATTATGGTGTGGATACTCACCCAATGTGAGCTATTTCAAATTATTTGGAAGCAGGTGCTATATCAAGAGGGATGTGTATTCTAGAAAGTCCGATCCCAAGAGTAATGAAGGAACCTTCTTAGGTTACTGCACAAAGAGTAAAGCATATCAGTGTTTGAAAAAAAGGACCGATAAGATTGTGGAGAGTGCCAATGTCAGAGTAGATGAGTTCTCTGAGAAAAATGAACAGGATATAAAGAGTGAACCAAAGGATTATCAAAGATTCGATTACACTGTACCGGTCGAACTCGCTAAAGAGAATCTTATTATAGCAGAAAATGAGGATGCATGTGAAGTAGAAATTGCACAACCAGTAGAAGAAGCTCCAAGAAACAAACTGGTACTAGCAAGGTATGTCAGAAAAAAACACTCTACTGACAATATCATTGGTGACAAAGATGGAGGAGTATTGACTAGAAGAAGAGCAAGAGAGAATACCTGTCTACTCTCCAGAATTGAGCCCAAAATAGAAAAGGAGGCTCTAAAAATGAAGACTAGATCAAAGCCATGCAGGAAGAACTGGAGCTAATTGAGAAAAATGAAACTTGGACTCTTGTGCCCAGACCAGAGAACAAAGATGTGATAGGCACCAAATGGGTGTTTAGAAACAAAATAGATGAAACTGGTCAAGTGGTAAGAAACAAAGTGAGGTTAGTATGCAAAGGGTATACTCAGGAAGAAGGTTTGGATTATGGAGAAACCTTTGCACTGGTGGCTAGGCTGGAAGGGGTCAAAATATTGCTTGCTTATGCTACTTACAAGAAGTTCAAAGTTTACCAAATGGATGTCAAATCGACATTCTTGAATGGTATTTTAGAGTAAGAAGTGTACATTGAGAAACCAGAAGGATTTGTATTAGAAGATGGAAGAGACATGGTATGCAAGCTGAAGAAGGCTTTTTATGGGCTAAAAAAAGCACCAAGATAGTGGTATGAGAGACTGCACTCATATTTGATGAGTAGAGGGTTCATGAGAACTAGTGACAACAACAACTTGTATTTGAAAACTGGAGAAAAAGAAAAACATCTGATTGCAGAGATTTTTGTAGATGAAATCATCTTTGGGGGAGATGATGAGATGAACAAAGGTTTTGCAGATGAAATGAAGTGATAATTTGAAATGTCCATGATCGGTGAAATAAAATTCTTTATCGGTCTGCAAGTATCTCAGCTAAAGAATGGTATATTCATTAGCCAAACCAAGTACAGAAGGGAAATATTGAAGACTTTTGGAATGGAAGATTCCAAACTTGTTGTAACTCCAATGGTTACAAGTTGCAAGCTCTACAAAAATGATGAGGCTAATAAAGTGAATGAGACACTTTACCAATCCATGATCAGTAAGTTGTAGTATGCAGTTCACAGTAGACCGGATATAGCACAAGCAGTTGGCTTGGTTGCTAGATTTGTTGCAAATCCAAAAGAGACTCATATGGTGACGGTTAAGAGAATATTTAGATACCTTAAGGGGACTGATGATTATGGTCTCTGGTATCCACATAAGAGAGATTTCAACTTAAGTGTCTTCATTGATGCAGATTGGGCTAGGAACATTGATGACAGAAAGAGAACTAGTGGAGGTGAATTCTTTCTTGGAGATAGGGTTGTGTCATGGACAAGCAAGAAACAAAATTGCATCTCTCAATCCACAGTTGACACAAAGTATGTGGCTACTGCAATCAACTATACACGGGTAGTATGGATCAAGAAGATATTGGAAGGTATCCAAGAAAAGGTGACTAAACCTATGGTGATTCATTGTGACAACACCAGTACTATCAACATATCCAAGAATCTGGTGATGCATTCTAAGACAAAGCATATAGCTATCAAATACCACTACCTTAGGGAATAGGTTCAAGACAAAGAAGTAAGATTGGAGTATATACCAATAAAAGAACAGGTGGTTGATATCTTCACCAAGCCACTACTGAAGGACACCTTTGAATATCTTAGAGGTAAGCTAGGGGTGATACCCCTACCTGCATTAAAGTAAGTGAAGAAGGGCTCTACATCAATTTGGTATGCTTTCTTTATGAAAAATTTCTAAGACTAGATTGATAAGTGTGGACTACTCCAGTTTGGGGGAGCAGTCTTGTTAGTGTATTAAAATACATCTTTGGCATTGTTGTCAAAGGGCGAGATTATTATAATGTTTGATTATTGTTGAGTAGTGGGTAGAATGTGTGCAGTAGTGTTGAGTAGCGGGTTGCTGAAGCAAAGGGTTGCTAGAAGTGGTTAGAGTGGTCTAATGAAAATAGAGTATTGTCAGTGTTAGGGGGAGATACTCATTACTCAGAGCAGAAGTAATGAATGATATAGAAATAAAGAAAGAAATGAAGAAAGTACATGAAGAAGTAGCTGATAAGATAGATTCTGAAGTGTTGCCATCAATGCCAAAGGGGGAGATTGTTGGCATTACTAATATTAACATAACCGGTTAATCCAGTGAACCGATATATTAGTTGAGATTTTTCATTGATGACTAACACTAATCGGTGGAGTAGTGTATCCCAGTAGCAAAGGTGATGACTTGCAAACAACATGGAAGCAACATCAGAGATAGATGATCAAGGTTCAATTGGTTCAAGGGAAGACAAAATAAGCCAAACGGTCTGTCATTAAAGAAGATTGGTGTTAAGGTCAGATCTCCAACTTGGTGATTCTAATGATAATGTAGTCACATAAGGTGACTTACGAAAGAAGGCTTGAGGTTCTATGCAAACTAGAACCTCATTGGCAAATAGGAAAAGAGGCTTGATTGAAATACTGTTAACCGGTAGAAAAGGATGAACTGGTAGTGAAGAGCATAGTGGTATACCGGTAGGCCGATGAAGCAAAAGGACCAGTAGTGAAGAGCGCAATGGTATACCGGTAGGATGGTGAAGCAGAAGAAAGATAGGTGGTCAGCGTAAATCTAGGAGCGGTGATCAGTTACAAAGTTGTGATGGAAAAAAGGTGAGTTGGTTAGTTTGTTATAACACCAAACTAAAGGCTGGTGAATTCAAACTCAACCATCATGCAGTTAAGCCATGATTTCTTGTGGATTTTTTGGTTCATATTTAAAAGACTGAACTCGACCCAAAAGTCATTATTTTTTGGGGATGTAGTGGCAAATTTGGATGAGTAGTTGGTAGAATTGTTGTAGGGTGCACAAAGAAAGAGCAGAAAGATTTGAATTTAAAATCTACCAAGATCTTTGATTGCATTGATTAAGGAAACACCTGAAGGTCACGACAGAGGGAGTATAAAGTGTTTTGAGTTCATGCTAAACATTTTGATCAAAAAATTTGCAAAGTGCAAATCCTATGAGAAGGCGATCCAAAGTGCAGAGTGAAGAGTGAGGAAGTGTTAAGTGATTTAGCAGAGCAAAGTGTGTGTGAAGTAGATCTGCAGAGTGCAGAGCAGAGGGTATGAGAAGAGGACCAACAAAGTGCAGAGTTGAGGCTATGAGCAGAGAACCGATGTAGTGCTAAGCAGACACAACCGGTATAGACAGAGTATGAGATTCATTGTGATATAATTAAGCTATCAGTAGCTATTCCAACAACTTCATGTTGCTTTCTAACCATTGCAACTCAAAATCCCTTAACTGGGTGGACTTTAACAAGTCCCTTCGTAAAATCCCTTATCTGGGTGACATCTTAATTGATGATCCTAAGTCCTTTAACAAGGCTACCTCTAATAGGGTAAAGGCACTAACAAGCCTTAAAGAAAATCCCTTAATCGGGTGGCACCTAACAGTGTCTTTGTAATCTCCTAACGGGGATGGCTTCTCACTGGGTGTACTCTAGAAGAGTGTAGATTTTGTGAGTTTCTACTCACACTGTGGTTTTCTCCCACTTGGGTTTCTACGAGATAAATCTTGGTGTTCTTGTGTGAATGGTCATGTGTGTGCATGTAGTTTATTAATGCTTCTTATTCTGATAAGTATTAAGTTTGAATATAAAACTCGATTAAGGTTAAGTTTGATATAACCGATAAAGTGTTGATTCACCCCTCCCCTCTCAACACCAGTTGGGACTACCACACTCACATGAAATCCATCGCTAAGATGATCTCCCTTAAATACCCTTTTAACTTGTTTATCATGTCGGTCTCAAGATGAAAAATAAACTTGTCGGCTTTCGGATCATGAAGTATGTTATGCATTATCCAGATGATCATATCTGATATAGGCCTACACGCTACCTCCAATATCACAAATGATTTTATCAGGGCCAATAATATCTTAACCGGGTCCTATACTTAATCGGGTCCTAAATATAAGTTACCGATACCAAGAATAATTGATTAACAAGTGTAAAGCAAAGTGTGTATACCGGATGGCCCATTCTATACAAAATGATAAATCAATGCTTTTGAATGAGAAATACTAACACCTAAAGATAAGTTGCCATCAATGACAACCCAAAATACAAATTTACCTCAAAAGGTGACTACCAGATGAGTGTCAATTTCCAACAATTAGTTGCTACTCAAATTTGATGAAATACTTCTTGCAATATCCCCTACTAGGAGGCTACCATTTTCCAAATGAATAACATACATTACCATTCAATTTTTATGTTTTAATTTTATAATTCTAATGTGAATTAGTATTCATATCACATTAGCATTTATCACATTAAGGTATATCTTAGGTTCTTCCCTAATCCTAATAAGGCATGGGGATTTACTATCATAGAGCACTAACACCACCTATAAGGAGGCTCTGTTACGGCCTAGGACTATTTCCCTACCCATTTTGGCCTTACCATCACTTATGATTGGGTTTACTCGCCTTTCCATACACACACCAACCTATCCACTCATAGGTCATAGTGGTTGAAATAAGATTTGGTCACTAACATAATAAAATGCCAAGTGTTATGAATACAGGTAGCTCCTCTCTGGCATATCCACCTTGCAACTTCACTAGGGCTTCATTCCCATGAAAAAACCTGTTTAGACTCTCACTATTTGCCACATGACTGGTTCTTTTCCACTTCCTACATTCCATGGAAAGGCCAGTTGCTTACATAATTGCCTCCTCACTCACTTCGAAAAAAATTATGTCAACCTTAACTCTCGTATTGTTCTAGGAGGTAGCAAATTGTATAGACAATTTCTCATTAGTCCCCTTCAAATGTACAAGATGTCAATCAAGGAATCGGGTTGAGTGAAAACCAAAGCATGAAAGTTATACTAAGATAATCATGAAACTTAAACAAACATACTAAACTAACTAATCTACCAACAAAATTACCAAAATGAAACATAAGTTGAAACAAGAATTAAACCATCATTCTGCACTCCTTTGATAAAACTCCACTGGTTCTCCTTTCTTCTCTAATGATGCTATGTTGCTCCCTAAATGCACAATGCATGAATACAGATGAAAGAAAGTAGTGTGATGGTGAGATTACTAGGAACACGATTATGAAAATTAAATTGACAAACTGATAATCCTAAAATAAAATTGCCAAAGGATTCAACAAAGTAACAATTCTTAAAACTAGATTGCTAAATGGATTTGACAAAATAACATTGCATAAAACTAGATGATTTGAATGAAGAATGAGATCTCAATTTTTATAAATTTGAGAATCGACGGATGACCAAGATCAAATTGATCATTGGGAGATTTCATGGACATGATTGAGCGCATGGAAAAGCTGCCATTCAAGAGAGAGATGAAAATGGAAGAAAATGATATTGCAGGACCAAAATGAGAACAAATTGATATCATTAGGACATGTTTTGGGACAAATTGATGTCGTAGGATTGAAATGCAAATGAAATGACATCAATGGGATGGATTTTGGGATAAATTGACATCATGGACTCAAAATTGGGAAGAATTGATATCAACGGGACACAAAATGGGAAAGAAGTGAGATAGGGTTAACGAAGACTACACACACAATAAGTTAAAAACAGGAAACGCAGGCATTAACCAATTTTTATTGTCTAAATTTTGCCCCTCTTTGAGACAATGCAGTTTAGAGTGTTGTTTCAAAGAAAATTCAAGAAAAATAACATTAAAACATGCCTTGGTCATGATAGGTTATAAGGGTGCCCCCTCAAGAAATTGACCAGAAAATTTGGATAAGAGGTCAATTTGTTGACAATGACACAGATTTTGAAATTGTGAATGGAAGTGAAATCAAAGGTCAAACGCAAAAGATACAAACTCTAAAAGGTGAAGAAGACCACAACCAATGTAAATGGTAGTGCGTGCACATCCATCTAGGAAGGCAAGATGGGTATTAAAGGGGATGGTAGGGTGAAAAGAGCTCATTTTCACTTTTCATTTGGAAGAATTGGAGCTTTGGAGCAAGGAGGAATTGGAAAGGATAATGAAAATTTCAAGGGAGAATCATCATGGAAAGCACATGCAAAGCTACTAGTGACCGAAGGCCATAGGACCAGAGGTATGCACTTCAATGCCCACTTGTCAAATATTTATTTGAGCATGCTTTTCTAGGTTAACATTCCTCCTTTTTGAGGTTTATTGGGAGGTCTAGTGTCAAATTTGCATAGTTGATTGTATTTTCTATACAACTAAAAACCTAAACTACATAATTAAGCCTTGAAACTATGTAGTTGGAAGCCAAAACTGTGTAGTTGAGGGCATAAATTGCACAATTGGGTGTTGAAGTTTCTCTTGTGTTGACCTATGGTTTGGATTGGGTTGACTTAGATTGGATAGGGTTTGACCTAGGATGAATGCTCAGGTACCCAATTAGGGTACTCAGTTAGGGTTTTCAATTAGTTTTGTTTTTTTGCATGGAGACAGATGCTTGGCTTAGTACTGATTGATATGCTTAGGGTTAACAATTTTTCCCCATTGTCATTTAGGTTTATCTTCCTACATTAAAAACTCAAGAGAGTTGGCCTACATGCATGTCACTACACCATCAATTAAGGGGATGTGAGAGGGATTTCCTCTTGCACTTGGGACTGTGTTATATCACATATATTCCTAAGATAAGAGCAAACAAAAGACTCATCACCACCTTAGCAAAATTGTGGCATTCAGACAAATTCATTTCATCTATTGATAGGAGAGGAAATGGTCACACTATAGGATGTGTGGTGTATACTAAGGATTCCCATCCATGGTGAGATAATTGTGTACGAGCCTGCAACAAGAGAGAGGTTCTTATTAGTATGTTTGAGGTGGGAACAAATGAGCTATGCATTGTTGACTATGAGATTAAATGGGAGATGATGAAGGCTTATCATTTGAGGTTGGTTACCATCATCAACACAATTATAGAAAGATTGGTAGCTCTATATAGGTGAGGGCATGGATTCTTGATTAAATGGGGATAGGTGCTAGAGCATATGGTTATGCAAGGTATAGTTTTTTAGAGGAGATCGTGCATGTTGGGCATGTTATACTTCCATTTACATCAAATAGCATACAAGGGACTATAAGTATTAGTTGTAGGTTGACATTGTTATAAGTGTGTGTATTTGAGCACATAGTAGTGTGCAGACCTATACCAGATAGACAGGTACAAAGAGGATGACTATGTATATTTCTATGATAGGGCATTGTCATAGGGACCTTTGGGATATACATTATACTAGAGGCATCAGTTAGACTACCTCAAAGATTTCATATGGAGACCATTTAGGGATTTCCCCAATTGGTTAGATGATGATGATCATCTTCCTTATTGTAGACATGAAAGATACCTGATAGGTTGGACTATGTTGAGATAGAGGATCATTGAGGTGTAGTTGCCAAAGAGGGTATGACAATAGTTTGGTGAGCAACAACATGTTCTCATAGGCATGGCATAATATGTGTGATCCAATAGAGAGGTTGGAGAGTGGGGACTAGTGATTAAATCTCATGTAGCATTTACAGAGTTTGAGTGGTTACAACCCAAATAGTGGGGCACAAGTCCAAATGCTATAGATGTAGGCACACAAAAGGCATATGATAGGTGGTTTGCAATGCATAGGCCAGTTCCATTGATAGATCCAGAGATTCTAGCTTTGAGGGTGGCACCATGACTGGGTTAGAGGACAGGTCAGGACGAGGAGATAGAGGAGTCAAAAGAGGAGGAGGAGGGAGGAGATCATGATGACATCCTGATTGATCAATTTGATGATATACAGGTTCCACAGGATGAGCCTATGTAGGATGTAGCAATGTTGGGTGAATATTTTGTCACCAGCATACCGATGATAAAATATATTTTTCACACAAAGCTATGTTGAGACAAAGTCTCTCCTCTCATCAAGAGGAGGTTCCCTAGAAGAATTTTGGTATTTCAAAATCTTGAAAGTAAATTTGGGGGGTAAGATCGGGGTGTATAATTATCTTTTTTTCAGAATTAACATATATCCCTTCACTTGATAAAACTTCTTACAAACTAACAAACAAACTACACTTACAATGATTAAAATATATCCCTAAATCAGCATAAGCACAAAGTCTTATGTGAGTACAACCCAATTTCCAATCTAATAACTATTATAACTTGCAGCTCAAAGTCTTCAAGTTATAGGTGGAAATTTCATTAACCAAAAGTAATCAACAGTACTACAAAGCCTCTCACTTAATCACCGTATCACAATAAGATTTTCCAAATATGAAAGATATCCCAAAGTTTATAATCACAATTAGAGTGCTCCTTTAATAACATAAACCAAACACCAATACCATAAACCAAACACCAATACCATCAAGGAAGTAAAGAATATATATAAGAAAAGAATGAAAGAACATTCACTCATATACACAATTTCTTGCCCAACTCAAAGTTTGAAAACAAAGAGAATTGTCTAATTTATTTACCTGATTAATTATCACAACAAAAGAGCTCAAAGTCTCTCTTGAGGCAACAATTTGGCAGAGTTTTTGCTAAGCATATAAAAGATAAGTATTTACAAATGAGGTTCCTCCTTTTATAGGAAAGGAGTTGAGAAAAATGTGGGCACAATTGACTAATTCAACTGTAGAGTCCCACTTGACTACAACTACTACATAAAATAAAAATGCAATTGCAAAAAAATCTGCAGTAAGAAAAGATGCAACTAAATGAAAACTACTTAGTGTCAATGAGGACACTTTATTATTCATTTTCCTCCCTCCGGATTTACTTGGAGAAAGATCAGTCACCTTCTAGAATCTACAACATTTTCTTCATATAAATCAATATTCACCATCACATTTTTGGCTTTAAAGACCCGAAATGATGTCTACAAGATCAAAATTACCCTTAGACAAAAAGATAGAAAAATTAGCAGATTGGGTTTTAAAACCTGATCTGCACTTGGGTAGGTCATATTGGCAGATCAGGTTTTAAAACCTGATCTACTAATGTTGTAGGTCAAGACTACAGGTCGGGTTTTAAAACCCAATCTGCAGTTGGGCAAAACCTAGGTTGCAAGTCGAGTTTTAAAACCCAACCTGTACCATGTACAGCAAAAGGCTGATAGATCAGGTTTTAAAACCCGATCTATCACTGGGGTCAGATATGATTTGCACATTAGGTTTTAAAACCCAATGTGACAGTAAAAGAGGCTATCAAGTCGGGTTTTAAAACCCGACCTGCCAATGGGAAAGTCCTGCATGTCAGATTTTAGCTAATAGGTAGACTTGCAGGTCGGGTTTTAAAACCCAACCTGCCAATAGGAAGACCTACAATTTGGGTTTTAAACCCAACCTAAACTAATTTGTAGACCAAAACTGCACTTTAAGTTTTAAAACCCGATGTGCATGAAAACACAAGAAACACTACATTTCAGGTTTTAAAACCCGAAGTGCAATCAAAAGATGAAATAAAAGATCAAGGAAAAAACATGAAAACAAAAAAATACAAAAATGAAGATGCAAACAGACATGACTTGCAAGGTAAATCAAACCACCTTGGAGGATGTGGGATATGAAATAGAAAAGTTTCATAGGGTTTGTCCCATGATTCGGGTTAGCTGAAATTGGTGACAACAACTAGCTATGACTGGGGAACGACCTTCACTAATGAAGGTTGTAGAATCTAGAAGTCCAAGTGTTTGTATTCATTGGGATATGTATTCAAACAACAAAGACATAGATGACAAGACTGATGCAAAGCAACCAATTGAAAACAAGACAAAACTTATGCAACTACACTTATTGAAAAAGGAAACTAACCTAACCTAAACTAATTGACCATTGAAACCCCCCTAAATGAAACCATTCACATGCTCACTAAAGTAGTTGCATATCCCTAGAATCTTGTAATTCCTTGCATGATCATAAGCAACCACAACCAATAGAAGCACGAACAATTGTACAATAGCTTGATGCACTGCTCCTTGAAAAAGATGAACAAATTCACCTGCCTCCTCAAATAAATCACACGTACTGCTTCCCCAAAGTGGATCAATGAATTTGGACTACCCTTGCCCAACCATAGATGCATCCTTTATTCCTTCCTCTATTGTATCTCCATGTTGAGGAGCAAGTGTGACTTTTGACATTTTGGCAGCTTTCAACCAAGCTAGATGTCTTATAGGATATCCCCTTGAAAAGACGAAAATAAAACTCTTCTTACTGATTACATCTTTATCAACTACTTCTTCAACCATAACCTCATGCTTAATAGAATGGGTTTCCTCCTATGAGTCAGGTGAAAACATGGTTGCATATCTTGCTTCATCATGTTGTTCACAAACTTCAAATTTCAGAGAATTGTCATCAAGACTTAAGAAAAATTCCTCTATTATGTTTGTGAAAAGGACTTCATCAAGTTCCTTGTTATCTTCATGCATAATATGTGCCAATTCATGACCTTGAAATATAGATACAATGTTCTCATATTGTTCAACTTGATTGATACCTTCATGCATGTCTATCTTTTCACATCTCATGATGTGATTGTCCTCCTTCTTTACCAACACCTTTGAAAAGTGGCCTTCAACCTCTTGTTGTGTATTGTCCATGGTATCCGACCTGGTCTATTCTTTTTGTTCATCAACTTTCTAATACTACATAAAACAGATTTGAGAGTCGTCAGCTATGTCTGCTTCCCCCTCTTGGAAGAGATTAGTGAGATCACTTTGTTCAGATTCATAATTCCCCACTACTGCATTTATTGATGGTGCCTCAAGTGCAAGCGCTTCTAGTGGTGAAGGAAGATTGTCCTAATTTTCAGCTACATAGCTAGGAGTAGTATTTGGATACAACATCCTTGGAATGTCTTCGTAAGGAGAAGAGAATGCACCTTGAGCTATTCATTTTTTGAGGGCAAGCAACTCATTAGCCAACCTCTGAACCATGGGATCTATTTTCTTGGTAGATCATGATCCTAAAGAAGAGTTTTCTTTGAATCCATTTGGCTCTATCTTTATCTTACCATAAAGGATAAGATTGTCTTCAACTTATGTGGTTAACCATTGTGTAGCAGCCAAATCTGTAGGAGCATTTCTAGACAAAAGAAAACTCACCTAGAAATTGTGCATATATAAAGAAAAATTTTAAGTTTTCAGCAGTAGGTTGTGAGGCAGTCAAAATGTGGTTGTATATCTTGATTAATTTAGCCACAAATTCTTACATAGGCTTCTGCGGTTCCTTCTTCATTTGAGTGAATTGTGCTAAAAGCACATACTCATCTTCAACGGGTTTGAACCTGTCTTCAAACCTTGTTTTGAGGCTAGCCCAATTTATCCCAATTTGTGATACAATTATTAGGAAGATGATAGAACCAATCAGTGATTGCACCTTGCAAAGTTTCAATAAATAACCTTACAAAAACATCTCCATGCTCAACCTTGAGAACACCACATGCAATATAAAAAGCAGTGATGTGTTCATTAGGGTGTTGAGAACCATCGCTCTAAAACTTAGGCAAATTATTTCTTGTGCCTTTTGGAAGTTCATGTAGAGGTGTCGTGAGATTCAAAGGACCAAACATCGTACCCCAGGGACCTTGGGAAGCCATTTTACATATCCTTTGTGAAATCTTGAAAAATTACAAGAAAAGAAATTAGAATGAATAGGTACCAGTATACTTCAACCAAAACATGAGGCCTTTGGATGCGTATTGTATCCCCAGCAGAGTTGCCAAAAAATTGTTGGGTGAATATTTTGTCACCAACGTACCAATGACAAAATATATTTTTCACACATAGCTATGTTAAGACAAAGTCTCTCCTCTCATCAAGAGGAGGTTCCCTGGTAGAATTTTGGTATTTCAACAACTTGAAAGTAAATTCGGAGGGTAAGATCAGGGTGTATAATTCTATTTTTTTCAGAATTAACATATATCCCTTCACTTGATAAAACTTCTTACAAACTAACAAACTAACTACACTTGCTTACAATGATTAAAATATATCCCTAAATCAACATATGCACAAAGTATTATGTGAGTACAACCCAATTTACAATCTAATAACTATTATAACTTCCAGTTCAAAGTCTTCAAGTTATAGGTGAAACTTTCATTAACCAAAAGTAATCAATAGTAGTACAAAGCTTCCCACTTAATCAATGTATCACAATAAGATTTTTTTTCAAAATGAAAGATAACCCAAAGTCTATAATCACAATTAGAGTGATCCTTTAATAACATAAACCAAACACCAATACCATCAAGGAATTAAAGAACATACATAAGAAATGAATGAAAGAAAATTCCCTCATATACACAATTTCTTGCCCAACTCAAAGTTTGGAAACAAAGAGAATTGTCTTATTTATTTACTTGATTAATTATCACAACAAAAGAGCTCAAAGTCTCACTTGAGGCAACAATTTGGCAGAGTTTTTGCTAAGCATATAAAAGATAAGTATTTACAAATGAGGTTCCTCCTTTTATAGGAAAGGAGTTGAGAAAAATGTGGGCATAGTTGACTAATTCAACTACAAAGTCACACTTAACTACAACTACTGCATAAAATAAAAATGCAACTACAAGAAAATTTGCATGCAACTACATGAAAACTACTTAGTGTCAATGAGGACACTTTATTCTTTGTTTTCCTCCCTTTGGATTTACTCGGAGAAAGATCAATCATCTGCTAGAATATGCAACATTTTCATCATGTAAATCAATATTCACCATCAGATTGTCGGCTTCAAAGACCCGGAATGATGTCTGCAAGGTCAAAATTACTCTTAGACAAAAAGACAAAAAAATCAATAGATCAAGTTTTAAAACTCGATCTGCACTTGGGTAGGTCATATTATGGTATTGGCAGGTCAGGTTTTAAAACCGAATTTGCTAATGTTGCAGGTCAAGACTACAAGCCAGGTTTTAAAACCCGACCTGCACCATGTGCAGAAAAATACTGACAGGTCGGGTTTTAAAACCCAATCTATCACTAGGGTCGGACATGATCTGCACATCAGAGTATATACATACATATATATATATATATATATATATATATATATATATATATATATGAGATACAAATTTTATATGGGACTACATGATGTGTTATACTATATGAGATGCTTTTATTTTCTACAATAATGTTTATATGTATGTTATGTATGGATTATGCTTACATGATGCCATGGTGTTATTATTTAGATGTATGTATTTTATGTAATGTAATGTATGAAGTATGATGTGATGCTATGATGCTATGTGATGACACTAACATATGTATGTAGGATGATATAATGTTCAAGTGATTATGATATGCATGCATACTAACATACATTATGAATGCATGATGCACTTGTGTTTGAGTACCAAAGTATGTAATCAAGAGGACTAGAAGGACTAACTCAAGGAATGTTAGTAAGAAGTTAGATAGAGAAAAGTTAGTAGTGATGAAGCCTTTCTTTTGATGATGGTGAAAAATGGGATTGGGTAGTTTAAGACCTAATCCCACTTTCACTCATACATTGGAATACAAAAGAGCCTAAGGAAGTGATTCACTTTGACTAACTCTTGTGAAAGAGAGTCATGAAATACTTTTAAGGTTTCTATTTTTTGCTGATATGAGGGAAATGACTCAAAGGTAAAATTAATGATGAGATAAACTAATAAAATGTATGAAAACAACTATATTAATGACAATAACAGAAATATGTAGAAGTACAATTGAAACACATACCACAAATTTGACAAAGGAATTCTGATGTGCACCTGATACCAAAAATTGGGCTTGATTGAGCAGGACCAGGGCATTGGGTATTCTGGTCCCTATTACAGAACTAAGCTAAGAATCTATAATTTGCAAACTAAAGTCCTGGAAGCTTGAAATGCCAAAACTTATTACTAAATGCAGAGGACCAGGGCATTGGGTGCTCTAGTCCAAGATATATAAGACCTGCTTCTGGATCTTGATCTATCTCTATTGATTATGGCTTCCCAAAAGTTTGTAGGTCCATAAAAAATCCACAAATGTACTTGCAAACTGGAAAATGGTGCATGGGTGGCTATATAGGGTTTTTCCTTAGTCAAACCCCTTGTTTTGGCGATTTCCACCTCCACAAATAACCAATAAAGTATTGAAAAGTTTGTGTGCCCTAGAATCTCAAGTGTTTGTAAGATCCCTATAAGCTAAAAAATGCAAACTACAATTCTACAATATGTTTGGAGTAAAAACACTAAATGAATTTAATGTAAATGCTTAAAATCACAAATGCAATGTGGATCTAAAGAAATAATGTAAATCTTAGAATGAATGATATGTAGATTTGAAAACTCACTTAGAGATATGAAAATAACATGAAACCATACCGAACCCTAAGGGAGAGGTAAAAGCTAATCAATAGTTGATAATCTCCTTATTATTATTCAATATCTCCTAAGCTTCCATGGATGTTGAAACATGTTGATGAAGACTTGATTAATGCTGAATTTGTTGATTGTAGACTCCATACAAAACCTGCACTTTCACTTCATAAGAGGTCTACTTCAATCGCTCATGAATGGATCCTTCAAATGAGGAAAGAAAAGGTTATATATATGAAACCCTAACTTTAATTTTGATCATATGCCAACCTATATTTGATGAAATTTCACACAAAACAAGGTTTAAACATTATAATATTGCCAAAACATAATCCTGAAATTCGAGGAGAAAAAGTCGGGACCAATGTGATTCACACCGGTCCAATCAACTTTTTCCCAAATTTTTAGAGATGCAAGGTATTGTCATTACAAAGTCAAATCCAACTCGTTGCGCCAATCCAAGGTGTTTAGATATGCAAAAATGAGCTTTGAAGGTCTAAATAGGAATTTATTAGGATTTACTTTAATATTTTAATTAAAGATGATGAAATAAAAAGGAACACGCTTAGGGTTAAGGGCCCAATGTGTGGAATGATAAGAGAGGACTTTAGATTTAATTAAATTAATTAATTAAATGTTTAAAGGAACTTTTAAAATTTAAAATGCAACACACTAAGATGGGTGCTAACCTAAGCATGAAATTAGAAAACCCTAATTAAGGGCGTACAATTTACGATGCTACACTTTTATAAGTACACCTTTAGTAACAGAGAGCATTATTTAATATGGCAAGTGGATACATCGCATCATGACATATGAGGTCAGAGTGATAATGTGATCCCTTTCCTAAAAAAATAGATAGAACATACACAAGAAATGTTTTCATCCATTCTAAAATGTTGGTTTGTATATTAAGGGTTGAGGTATGTGTGATACTCACAAAGTGAACGTACCAACACAGACACCCAAAACATACTTGTTTCAGAACGTCATGATAATATCCCACAAACATAAGATAGAACAAAAGATCCTGAACCATCTCGACCATTCTAATCAATTGTGGATATCTTTGAGTAGCATAGGAACATGATCAAATATAAATCAATGAATGATAAGACTCAAAAGACCAAGAAATTCAACAACCATTTTGATCTTGTTGTCAAAGTTTGATAGTGTTTGATAGGATGACCATGATGTTTTGTTCCAGGAATGATGTACGCTATTTAAGATGGACATTGTCTAGTTTTGAGTATACCGCACCTTGTATAAGACAAATGATGGTTTGGATAGTGTTGATTAATTGATATGATGTGACAAGTTGATTTGTCTATTTGTTGACTTGATTGATAGTGTGTCTATTGTTACATGATTTGATAAGTGTAGTGTTGTATGGGTTTTTCATTTGTGTCTACTCAAATGTCTTTCTTGTAGCAAGGACAGTTTATTTGATAGATTTGAAAAATGATTTGTTTTTGGGTTTTGATTGTTTTTCAAACTTTTTAGGGTTTTTTGTGGTTATTCGATTTTTTTGTGATTTATTTTCAAGACATTTTCTAAATGTTTCTAGTGTGTTTTCAAGATGTTTTGTGATGTTTTTGGTCTTTTTAGGACTTTATGCTATGTACTTGTGTAGTCCTCCAATCTTGTATCGAGAAAGACTCACCCTATCAATCATGGTAAGAGAATTGCCCCCAATCTATTGCAAACTTATATACACGGGCCAGATAAAATCACATGTACAAATCAGCTACTTAAAGGAACAATAATAGATAATGACCAGTTTTAGGTCATAAAGGATAAAAGGGGTTGATGATGATGTGAATGCAAAGTCTAGTGTGGATGTGAATAACTACAAATAGAGTAATTATAGATAGTGGATCAATGACTTTGCTACATGTGGCACCTATTTGTCAGGTTTTCACTACATTACTTACCCAAAGCGCCTATTTTCCAGGTTTTCAATAGTAGGAAATTGATTTCTTTTGACTATTTATTTCTTTTTCTTTCTCTTTTTTTTATGATCTGTTTTTCATATATATTTTCTTAAGTATAATATTTATGGAGGTACATATTATTGATAGGATTGGATAGTGGTTCTCCATTTGGTGTTGTGAGTTGATATGCCCTAGATTCGTAGGTTTCATTAACTACACAAGGGCCTAGCCAATTGGGCTTAAACTTGTTTGGCTTCTCTATATCTTTCTGATTCTTTGGATTCATTTTGAGAATCAAGTCTCGAACATCAAAGTGCCTACCCTTGAATTTATTGTTATAGTTCCTTTAGAGCTGATTTTGATATGATTGTAGATGGACTAGGGTGGTCTGGCATTGCTCATCCAACATTTCTAGCTCATGTAACCTAGATACTCTATGTTTTTCTTTATCAATAATATGATGTAAGGAGACTCTCAATGAAGGGATCTCTACCTCAATAGGAAGTATGTCCTCAGTACCATAGACTAGGGAATAAGGAGTAGTGCTTGTAGGTGTGTGTATGCTGGTACGGTATGCCCATAAAGAAAAGTTAAGTTGCACATGCTAGTCGCAGCCAACATCATTGATAGTCTTTTTAATAATTTTTTATAATAGTTTTGTTTGATGCCTCAACTTGACCATTACTTTACTTTGTGGATAATATAGAGTAGAAAAGTGGTGTTGGCTATGAAACTTCTCACAAAGTTCCTTAACGTCGTGGTTTTTAAATGGATGACCATTATCAGTGACAATGGCCAAAGGAACTCCATATCAACATATAATATGATTCAAGATGAACCTAGAAATCTGTGTCTGTAATGTAAGTCATGGGAAAAGGCTTCAATCCATTTTGTGAAGTACTCTGTGGTAGTGATAATGGATTTACTGCCATTGGCAGAGGTAGGGTGGATCTTACCTATGAGGTTGAATCCCCATTGATAAAAAGGCCAAGGAGATATAACAAGTTAAACCTCTTGCATTGGTACATGAATCAAGTCTTCATGAACTTGACATCTCCAACACTTCTTTGCAAAATTGTGAGCTTCTTAATCCATCACAAACCAATAGTATCCTTCTATTATTAATTTCTTTGCAAGACTTAAACCATTGAAGTGCCCCCCACAAATGTCATCAAAAACCTCTTGTAAATTATTGTGTTCTCCTCCTGAATCAAGACACCTAAGGAGGGTTTGGTCAAAAGAGTGATGGTTGAGGGTGTCATCAATGGTAACATATCTAGAGGCTTGACAACCAAAGGATCAACATTGGTTATTTGATAGGTTAGGAGGTCATTTTTAGGATTTTAGATAATTATATATATCTTGGTACAAAGGTGAATTGGGACCAACAATATCATGCACAAGCTCAAATTATGGAATTTTGAAAGCAAGGATGAACAATTTTTCCACTAAGAACTCGCATTTAGTAACATTTTGTGGGATATCAAGCATAGAGGTAATAATAGCCATGTCATATATTGGTTTGTTTTTTAATCATGGTACTTGATTGAATGCGATTCAAACAATCTTGGTCTTGTAGAAATCAACCAACTTTTTGGAAGGGATATGTTTTTCATCTTTAGTTTCATAATCATCATTTTCTTTTCAAATGACCAATTGGGAGTCACCATACACCTGAAGATTCTTGATATCCCATTGCACTGCAATTCTTATTCTTATAACTAAAGATTCATATTCTATAATGTTATTTTTACATTCAAAAGTGATTTTGTATGATATAGGAATTGCATCTCCGTACGAAGTGAGAAACAAAATACCTACCCTCAAGCCATGGCTTGTGTGTGAGAAATCAAAGTAGAGTTGCCATTCAATGGAAGGTGTAATATTGAATAAGGACTCATCTGGAAAATCAAATAGTAGTGGGTGATCATATTGAATTGGTGCTTTTGCTAATTGGTTTTCTATTGCTTTTTCTTTTATAGCCTACAGTCCACATACTAGATACCAAACCACTCAAAATCATTAACAATTTAGCAAGGCATCCTATGTGTGTTGCTCTATTGAGTAGGTAATTTAGCGGGTCTATCTTTACTACAAGCAATGCCTTATGAATCAACATGTAATGTCTAATCTTTTGAGTAGCGAAGGAAACTACTAAGCATGTGTGTTCAATGGTGGTATAGTTCAATTCATAACCGACAAGAGTTTGGCCAATGTAGTATATAGATCTATCTTTTCCTTCTTCATTATGTTGTGCCAAGAGATCCCCTAATGTTATTGTTGTTTCTGATATGCACAAGATGAAAGGTTTGTCTTACTTGGGAGGCATTAGTACTAGTAAAGATAACATATAGCCTTTTAACTATTGGAAAGCTTGCTGACATTGATCATCTCATTTGAAAGTTACCCCTTTGTGAAGCAAATGCTGGAAATAGTGACATTTATTAGCCAATTACACTATGAATCTTCTGATAGACTGTTGTAATACCCTAAAAATGGTCACCTAAACCATGGGCCCCTAATCTCAACAACATCACCAAGGTCCTAACCAAAGGCAATTAAATCAATCTTGAGCACATAATTAATTCTTTATTCATCAAATGTCACATGGCAAGTGAATTATTCTATATTAATTAAATATTTATTTAATTAATTGAATCATTCCAAGTAAATCATTTTGATCAATTGTCCTATTTTAATTTATTAAATATCCTTACGTATTTAATTAATTAATTAACTTGCCATTTAATCATGCTAAAAAGGAATTAATTTATTACAAAAGAGGAATTAATTACAAAGCAAGAGTTGAATTGAAAATAAAATAAAAGAATTGAATTGAGAGAGAAATCAAACTTGAAATTAGAAAAGCAATTAATTGAATTATTGATCATTCTCTAAAATTGGAACTCAAATCTTTTCAGGAAAAGAAGTTCAGTTGCATTGAAAAGATTCTTTTCTTGAATAAATCAGAGAATTATCTATTTTTATCACAAATGCATGGAATTAATCAAATCTTATTTTCAATGCAACTTGAACTTCTTATTTGAATGCATTTAAATTAAACTATAATTGGAATCTATCTCAAGGTTAACTGAACCTAATTTCTCAATTATTTCAATTAATCCTAAATTGAGCTTTTTCATCATCTCTCTTGTAATTCTCTATAAATTCAACCTTCAGTTCTCATTCCAAACACCCCAGAGATTTTAGAAAACACGCTTGATTATTATTATTATGTTGATTTTGCTTTGGAGTCATTGAATATATTGTGCTTTTCTGATTATTTGCATCCATATTTAGTTTTATCCATTACTGCTTGAATTCCATATTGCTTGAATTCATTATTGCTTGAATTATTCATCCATCTTGCATCCATTTAGCTTAATATCATGCTCATATAGATCAAATCCTTTGTCTTGGTGTAGTCTAGTCACTGGTATTGCTTATACAAATCTGAAAGCAATCTTATACTCGCATCTTTTAGAAGGCAATTAGTCGATTTGTTATGGTTTTATTATTCATGCTTATATCTGTCTAACCATACATGTAATGACTTAATTGAAGTGTTGTGTCTTGCAGATACAGATCCTTACTCCACTTTTCATACACACAACTGCAACCTACCTTGAAGGCTTAGTTGTTTTAGAGTTGATGGAGGAGGCATATCCATTAATATGGCCTTTACCTTTCTTGGGTCTACTTCAATACCATGGTGAGAGACAATGTATCCTAGGAGCTTTCCTGATGTAACCCCATAAACACATTTTTTAGGATTCAAACAAAGATTATATTGTTCTATTCTATCAAAGATCCATGCCAAGATACTCAAATGAATATCTCAGTGATTGATTTACATAACATGTCATCCACAATCTTCCATCAATGTGTGCATCAAATCATGGAAGATGGTAGTCATTACTCTCTAATATGTTGCTCTAGTGTTCTTGAGACTAAAGGGCATTAGATTCCAGCAATAGGTTCCCCAAGCACATGTGAAAGTTGTTTTATGCTAATCCTCAGGAGCTATTCTAATCTGATTATAGCTAGAGAAACCATCCATTAAGGACATCATCTCATAACTAGTTGTCATGTCCATTATTATGTCAATATTTGGCAAATGGAAGTTATCTTTATGACATGCTTTGTTCAAGTCTCTCAAATTGGTGCATATTTTGATGCCCCTAGTGGGATTTCTCGTTGGAACATAGTTAGAAATCAACTTTGCATAATCAATGGGAATAATGAGACCCACATCTAACAATTTCTTGAGTTTAACTTTGACTAGTAAGGCAATTTATGGATGCATTTTTCTTAGCTTTTGTTTGACTGGTTTAACATGGTTGTAGTAGTAAGTGATGAAGGACCATCTCTGGATCAATTCTTGGCATATCCCCATATGACCATGCAAAGTTTATTTGTTTTTTCAGGAAGAATATGATAAATTCCTCTTTCTCTTGCTATGACAATGAAGTTGCAAAATGAATGATCTTGGGGTTATTTGGTGTACCCAAGTTGATTTCCTGTGGTATTTCCTCTAATAGCTGAGATTTTTTATGACCTAGCAGGGGTGTGTCTATTATTCCATCCTTGGGCACTTCAGAGAGGTTTTCACCCTCAAATGCATCATTTATTTTTACTTTTTCAATGTCTAGAGGTGCCTTGTAGTTTTCACCAAGAGAATCATTTTTTTCCATTTTTTCATTTTAATTTTAATTTTTGAGATTGGAGGGTGTATTTGACTCCCTAAAGTGTGTTGATATGCCATTGCAAATCTCAAAGAATTATTATATAGCTTCATCATTGTCAAAATAGTCTAAACAAGGCGGTCCTTGTTGGTCCCAATCATTAAGTTTGAGAAAAACTAAGGGCATATAATCATCGATATTATATACATCTAGGGTTGTGGAAGTTATAGTCATGATATAGATTTAAGTGGTATTTTTATCAATACTTCTTTTAGTACTACTTGCTTATGGTGAAGTGTTGGGATCCCAAAAGTCTAGAATCCAAGGTCTTGGATAGTTTTGTTCAGGAGGAGAAGTATCTACGTGTTTGTCTTCAATAGGTATGTCATAAGGGTCAATGAAAATATCATCTAGTTCATAAGAGCTAGAGGAATGGGAATCCCATTCCTACTCATTACAATTGGTTTCAATATGGGGTTTCTTAGGTGTCTTGTCATTGTTAGAAGTGCCCCCTTTTTCACACAAGGTTAACTTAGTGTTCAAAGAGCCAATTCATAATGGTTGAAATCCCAATCCTCTGGTGTGATGTCTCTCCTTTGGATAAGTTCTATGATACCTTTCTTGTTTGTGCCAAGACCATTGTGCCCATTGTACCCCCCTTTTTGGATGATTGTAAATCTTTTTCCATAATTTTCAACGAGCAATTTTATAGGTGGGACATCCTCTTTATCTATGTAAAGCCATTTTGATACATTCTCTTCAATATTTTATTTGTTGTGGTGTCCCCATTTTGTGAATTTGGTAGGAGGTTTGTATTGTACACTGACCTTGGGTTCTTTCCATAAAGGATGTGGCTTTCCATAGGATTTCGAGGAAGTAGGAAACTTCCCAATGTGGAATGAGTATGCCATTATATACTCTCCACATCTTGGTCTTGAATATTGAGTTTTCTCTTGGAAAATTTAGCCAGTGTCTAAAGATCCACACTTTGAGAAGTGTTAGCAATGATGGAGCCTCTGTGTTAATGGTCACTTTCTATTCAGGAGTCTCTTTCAGGTTGATATGAAATTGAAAAGGATTTGGATCTCCAAGGATAGTGATTTATGTTCCATTGTATGGATACTTTAGGCACTGATGATAGGTTGACGAGACTGCTTTCATGACATGTATTTAGGGATGGCCCAAGATCATGTTATAGGGAAGATCTAGGTCTAGCACTTGTAACGATATGCTCTCAATGGTGGGCCCAACTCAGATAGGCAATAAAATGAATCCTTTAGAAAGTCATTTTGCATCATCATACGCCTTTATTTTTATCTTCTTGGAAGGATCTATGTCTACTTCAAAATAGAGACTTGTTACCACTCTCAAAGTACAAATGTTTGCTTCGCCATCTATCAAGACTCGTCTGATTTTACAATTAAGGATGAAGACTTGTAGATGTAATGGATCATTGTAATTGTGTTTGTTATGCGAGATGTCATTCTCAGTAAAAGTGACAGGGCAAGTGGGAGAAATGTTACCTATCATAACCTAAAGCTGGTCAACATTTATATCTATGAGAATTGTGGATTCTCTCAAGGCTTTAACTAGGACCACTCCATGTGTAGGAGAAATAGGTAACAAATCAAGAATACATATTTGTACATGTGTCTTTCCTAAATGATAAAGAATATTGTAATGGCTAGGACTTGTGATGTAGGAGAAACTTCTTGTAAAATGACCTTGGATCATTAGGTAGTTACTGCACATTGGGAATTTGCATCCCCTAACTTATGGTGGACACACAATCATCTGATACTCGAAGAAAATTAATTGTATACTAGTGGGAAGTATTGGTGTAATTGCCATTTCCTTTGGTGTCAGGATTAGAAGAGGATTTTTTTCCCTTACCATGATCAAGTATGGGAGTCTTGAATATTATGTGATCTATGTTGGAAGATGTTGTTGAAGATTCTATTTTAACCAAACCTTGGTCAATCAAATCTTGTATAATGTGTTTCAATTGGAAACAAGAAGGAGTTTTGTGTCCCTTTGTTTGATGATATTCACAATATTGATTGTCATTCCACCACCCTGGTTTTACCGCAGGATCGTTTCTGATTTTAGGTAGTTGTACAAGCTTCAATTAAAGTAGTTGTTTCAATATAGATTCAATAGGCTCCCTTAATGGTGTGAATTTTATAGGAGGTGTGTCTCTAGTTATAGGAGGCTTTCATTGTTGGTTTTGTTGCATGGCATTTGCTGCTTGGTTTTGTTGTTGAAATGACACATTGTGTTGAGTTGGCTATTTTTTTGAGCGTTTGGCTATGTGATACCTTTAAGTGTGATTTTATTTTGCATGTTGTTCATTGTTCTTGCATCTACAACTCCATCATTGGTAAAATTCTTATTTCTAGACTAGATTTTGCTCTTATAATTGTAAGTACTAGGATTGAGCATGGTGATATCTTTAGAGATCTTGACAATCCCTTCTTGTATAAGAGCCATTCAATGTTCATCCCTTTCTTAGCCAACTTATCAATGGTGCTAGGACTCTTGATTTTCAACTCAGACATTAACTTTAGTACTAGATTTTCAATGAAGAGGTTCACTTGTTGTTCCTCAAAGATGTCGAGTGGATGTTGCCTAACTAAGTTTCACCATCTTTGTAAGATGTCATGAAGGATTCCCCTATTTTTTATTTAGTAGTGCACAAATTTGTCATGGTAACTTCATTATCAATGTTGAAGGTGAAGTGGCAAATGTACTTTTCAGCTAGTCATTCCATGACTTTATGTTACTGTGTAGTTATGCATACAAATACATGGCTTGTCCTAATAGAATTTATGAGAATAGATGCATAAGATACGTGTAATAATAATGTAATTCCATTCAAGACAAGTAGAATTCTCTGATATGATCTTCAGGGTCTCCTTTTCCTCTATACTTATTAAATTTGGGCACATTGAATTTTTTGGGGAAAGGAGGGATGTAAAAACTTTATCATAGGGATTAGGACATAGATCTTGTGCCATGTAACTTCTTTTAATCCCTTTAGTTTGTAATGCTTCAACTTGCCTTGACAATTTTTTGATCTGTTGACTCATCATATCTGAGGGTCCTTGTCATGGAGGTTCATCATTCATTCCTAGATGACCTTGTTGTCAATGCACTATTCCTCCAAGTAGGTATTTCTCTTGATATTTAGAATGGTTGATTGAGGGGTACTTTCCATTGAAATATGTTGGTATGGGTCTCCATATTGTGATGCGGTGGTGTCTTGGTAATGACCTTGTTGCGATGGCTATTGATATTACATTATGGACTAAAATTGGGGTTGATATGGAATATTGGATTGCATCTGAAGTTAAAATTGTTGGGTTTGTTGGATGGGTTGTTGTTGAGATTTAATTATTAGCAAAGGATGGTGTTGTTTTTTCCCGTGTTCTTGCAATTTCACTATCAGTATTTGTTGTTGTGTCCTCGATTGAGTCACTTATTGTTCAAATTGGGGAACTTGTGGCATCTGTTATTGATACTGCAGTGCATAGTTTTGTTGGTACTATGGTGTATATTTTTGTTGGGCTTGTTGAAATTGTGGGTCTTGTTGATACTATCTCACATATTGTTGGATGGTAGGTTGTTTTGTCATTTGGTGTGTTTTCCCAACATGTTTATAAACTTAAGGTTGATGAGATTGACATTGGATACCTTCTCAAGGCATATTTGGATATGTTTGTTATTGATATTGAGTAGAAACTTTTTGTTCTCGAATGATTGGTTGTGCATAACCTAGTCTTCCAAGTAGGTTATCACGCAGCTCGGTTTTACATTTTTTATGTTTAGAAGGCTTGGTTTGTAAAATCATATATAAACCTTCTTGTGGTAAAATATTGCTTAATTTCTCTTCTTGTGTATTGGTATTGATTCACAATGTGGAAGTGGGCATGTCGACTTGTGGTGTGAAAGTTACATATTTGGATTTGCAATATTGTGTTTGCATTTGATCCAAAAATGTTTGCAAAAAGGAAGCACTATGTTGTGTTTGCATGTTTTCATCTAGGGGAGGTATATATGGCATTCACATTGTATATGTAAACACTTCTTGGGCCATGGATTGTTGTTGACCGACTTGGGGAACTTTTGATGTCTTGGATTGAATAGTGCTAGCTAATGTTCCCATTGTGACTTGTGATACTCGTACATTGTGTGGATCCATTTGGTGCATTGATGATGTGGTACTAAACAAAGGGTTGTCAAATTTTTCAAATGAATATTTCAAGGGAATTTGTAGAGTTAATTCCTTGTGAGGCCTTTTCCCTAAAGTTGCCTTTGTAGCTTCTTGTGTCATTATAGGTACTGGGATTGTCATCATAGGTCGTGAGATTTAATTTGTTTTTTTTTTTTTGAAGGAGGGTTTGTTTGAACTATTGTTGGAAAAGGTGTGTTTGTTCTTGCATACCAAGTTGGAATGGAAATTTTCCTATTAAGGCTTGATATTCAGGAGCCAATGCCAATTTTATTTAAAATGATTTAAGTATCACATTGGATCTTTGAAGATTAACTGGTCTAAAGTCTCAGCAATTTTTGGATCATTTATGACTTTATCAATTTGTTTATGAGATATTTTGGTTAAGGAAAGATGACTTTCATGTGAAGAGTCTGAATCGAATGAGGTGTTTGATTGTAAGTTTTTATTCAAGGATGATTAAAGTCTAATATAGCCAAAGTCTAGGTATAAAACTAGTTCCATTCATGATGACAATCCTTGTTGGACATATCTTTGAGTTGATGGACCTAAGTCAATGTTTTGTGGTAGATTCATTGATAATGTTGGTGAAATATTGACATCTCCTAGCCTCAATGATTGAGAATTTGGACCTAACCCTAATTGTGTCATGTCATGTTGAGGTTGTAGAATCATGAATGGGCCAATTTCTAGATTGAGACTAGGTTGCATGACATTACCTGGTTGTATCCTATTCAATTGGGTTTTTCTCAATGGTGTTTTTTCCATTGGTTCTTGTTGTTTCCTTGGAACCTAAGATGTTTCAACCATATGCACTTTGGACTATGCTAATTTTTTTGTGTTTTTGTTTTGTTTTGTAATGCAATGTAATGTAACTAAAGAATATAACCTATGATTTTTATATTTTAGAGATTCTGGATAAAATGAACAAATGAAGATGCACCTAATTTTTTTGGAAATTTTGGGATTTTGGAAAATGGACAAATGACTATGTCACCATTGTTTTTTTTTTAGGGAATTTTTGAGACTTAAAAAATCTTAAGACTACAAGTCTGAATGTATAACCCTAAGAAATTGCTATGAAGTCAAGAACTTGATAGGACAAAAGGATAGGATGATTATTGAGGACAAAGTCTCACCCATCGCTTGACTAATGAGCTAGGGTTTTGACTTGATAGTGACTGATAATGGATAATTTTTTTGATAAGGTAGTGACTTCTTGACATTGACATAGACTTTGATCTAAGACTTGATGTTTTTGGGATCCTCAAAAGTCTTAATTTATGATCTAAATGCGATATGAAGACTTATGCTAACAAATGACCTAAAGTGTAAACTTGATTTAATTGGATGTGTGCTAGAGGAAATAAAAATGAACTAGCCTTTTTTTTGTTTGTTTTTGTGGATCAAACTAGGATATGTCCTAATTCGGATGTAATGTAAATTAAAGTGATAAGTGATCTTATGACTTGGGAGAATTATGAGACTATGCAAAGATATTATAATGTGATAATGAGACAATGCAATCTTGGATGTAGGAAAGATTATGATGTTTATCTTAAGATAATTTGAGCTATTTTGAAATGAATTTTGGACTCGGGTATATGATGATTTTGATATGAACCTAGGACTTAGGACTTAGGACTTAGGATATGCATAATTATGCAGGGCTAATCCAAGATAAAACCTATTGCAAGGTTGAAACATATTAGTTTTGTCATTTTTGAATTTGTTGTGTGATAGCAATTTTGATGACAATGTTTGGCAATGTTTGAACTTTGGGAGAAAATTTTGATTTTGCAATGTTTGAAGTTTTAGGACTTGAAATATATTTTGATTCTGATTTCGATTTGGAAACATTTGTCACAAACACTCAAAAAATATAGCAAACAAAAATGGTTGTTTGATTTGCTTGACTCTGAAATAAAATCAGTTATGACTAAAAGGGGCCTAAATTAGCCCAAATTTAACATCACCAGTTTTAACAATTGAAATCACTTGAACACATGTACATCATAGGCTTGAAAGAGGATACTACTCACTAAGGCTCTTCCCTATAAAAATGATACCTCAAAAAAATTGGATATGCAAATATCTTGTGACATTGGCTCTCCTCCTCGGCATGAGCACACTAGATCTCATTCCCCGAAGGTTCAAAAAACTTTTGAATCGAGGAATTTCATACCTCATGATGAAGGGTTAACTTTGGGATATGATTTGCATTCCCTGAATTAGTGAGTATGGGTTTTGGGTTTTCTACAACAACAATTCTTAGTTATTCTTTGAGGAACAAAACTAGCAGGCGGATTCACGAAGTGAGCTACTTAAAGCTCTTATAGTTTTTATCGGAAGAACTGAATTCAAATTGAACCTTGTTCACAAGAATTTTTTTGGCAAAGCCTTTTATATAGTGGCTCAAAGAGAAATGTCACTTGAAACTTCTATGAGGTGATGAAATCCCCATAGATTTTTTTCTAAAAAAAGAAAACTCGAGTGTCACTGAGACTTTTCTCTTTCACCCAAGATCCCAAAAGTAAGGAGAGAGGATACTTAGTGCAGCTTTGGGTCTACCCAACACAAAGAGAAAGTACTCTAGACATAAAGGAGACTCATTCATTACATTAAGAAGTTATATGTTTTCTAATCTATGAAAAACAAACTCACAATTTATTTGGGCTTTTATAATTCTTCAACAAATGTCTACACCAAACCAATTAGTAGTTTGTTTATTTCATTCTTCATCCCACAAGTGCCAAGGGTGTTGCACAGACCATTAGTAACACAGAAAACCTTGATGCTAAATAGAACTAAAAACTTGCAAATCTAATTGAAAAACCCTAATTTGAGATCAAACTTTACCTACCAACTACATAGAATAGAGGGTCAATTGTGCCAAACAGATAGCCAAACTCACAGGAAAAGGCTTCAACTATGTAGCAAGAATATCCAATTATGCAACAGGATGCTCCAGCTATGCAACTCTAGTTCCCATCTACATAATAGAGTAATTCAAGTCAATTTTCCAAATTGATGATATAAAATTCTAACTTGAGCATAAAAACACTAAAATTGATGGAAAAAAGGATCTCAATTCTATTGAGGTTATGGAGGTGGCTGAAAAGCTTGATTTCATTCATGTTCTCATTGTCGTCGTTGTTCTCGATCTCATTCAAGTTCTCTTCATAATGTATCTGTGTGACATTGTTCTCTTTCCTCTTCTTCTTCTATGACAATAATTGTTTTCATGTACTCAACATAGCTTGTTTTCATTTTCCAAGCGAGGCTATTCAATTTAGAAATAATGTCTTCTTGCTCATCTTGGAAGCCTAAATTGGGCTTAAAGACTAAGGTGATGTTCTCACCAAGGACAACCATTTTGATTCATTGTTTTAAACCTTACCTATATTAGAAGTCCTAAATGCAAAGTGATGTAATGAGTTTTTTTTTTAACACCTTTATGAAATTGAAGTGTGAAGTTGATTCCCAATTGACCCCTAATTAAGCTAGATGGTAGTTGTTCATTTTAACCAATTTGCAAAACAAAGTGAGAAATTGAAACCAATTGAGTTAAGATCCTAATTAGGCTAGATTGAGTTCCTTTTTAACACCTTTGAAATTGAAACAATAGATTGTTGTTCACAAAAACCCTAATTAAGCTATGTGATGGTTCATTTATCCCCTATTTAAGTTGCATGAGAGTTGTTGGATTCATTTTAAGCTCAAATCAAGAAATTTGATTATTTAGCATTTAGATCAAAGTAAAACCTTGCATGCACACATTATATCTTCCAAAAATCTATTTATAATACTCCTAATAATAAAATACTTTGCATGAAATCAATCTAACCCTAAAAATCCTGCATGCAAGAAAGGATTAACCAAAATTAAGAACATTATCAAATGCATTGAAGTCTTCATCAAATGCACTAAAATCTTGATCAAATGTGCTAAAATATTTATCAAATGCACTATAATCTTAATAAAATGTGTAGGAACAATTGACAAATTCTTAGTTTTGGGCTATAATTGCACAACAAGATGCTCTCATTACGTAGTTCTAAGCTCCAACTATGCATGTCTAGTCTTGGACTACTTGAGGGATGCAAATTTGACTTATCGACACTTGAACATAATCAAAAACTCAAACAAACATCAAATTAGATGTGTGTTCATGTTAAGTTTACTAGAATGTCGATCAAGAAATCGGGTTCAGTGAAAACCAAAGCATGAAATTTATACTCAGCTAATCACGAAAAATAAACAAACACATTAAACTACCTAATCTACCAATAGAATTATAATAAAGGAGCATAAACTAAAACATGAATTAAACCATCGTTATGTGCTCCTTTGATAAAACTTTGTTGCTTCTCCTTTCATCTCTAATGTCCTTATGTATTTCTTTAAATGCACAATGCAAAAATACAGATGAAAGCAAGAAGTGTGATGGCAAGATTACAATGAACGTGATTATAAAAATTAAATTCACAAAGTGATGATGCTAAATTGAAATTTCTAAATGATTCGATAGAGTGACAATTCTTAAAATTAGATTGCTAAATGGATTCAATAGAATAACGTTGCATAAAATTGAATGATTTGAATGAAAAACGATGTCTCAATTTATAGATATTTGAGACTTGATGGGCGACCATGATCAAATTGAGTTTTGGGAGAGCAAATAGACATGATTGATCACATGCCCAAGCTTCCATTAAGGAGATGAATGAAAATGGAAGAAAGTGGATGAGAAGATATTATGAAATTTAACAAATGAGATCTTTAATAATCTTCTCATGATGACCAAATTAGCAGAGTGAAGATATTGTTGGCAATTGACACTCATCCAGTGGATTATAATCCATGGATAATGGATTAGGGTTGTCAATGATGGAAAATATCCTTGGAAATCATATCCGGTAGTTATGGATTTTGGTAGCCAGTAGAGGGAGTGGTCCGGTAATCTATCACTGGTATTTCAGGATAGCAGAGCTCTTTTAGTTTGGAATCTTTGTAGTGATTTTGATGGTTAGATTCATGCATGGGATGATAGGGTTGACATGCAGAAATCATTTAGACATTATTTGGTTGATCCACATATATTTTAGAGATCCGGTCTAAGCCGTCACTCAGTTACATGTTATATTGCATATTATGGTTGGTTGACTTGATGAATGTTTTATTTTGTGATTATGGATATATATGACCATTTAGAAGATCTTTTTGGTGTATGATATGAGCGAGTAGTGATCGAGAAACCTATTTGGCACAGTTTCATGTACACATTCTTGATCCGTTAATTGATTGAGAAGCATAACAGGGTAGAGTTGCAGAGCGGTTACAATAAAAATTTTTGCACTTAGCTGGAACTCATCCATGAATTGTTTGATGTTATTTTGGAGTTCAATCATTGTAGTTATCATTGTAATTGATCTATAAGTCAGTGAGACTTCCATATTGTAATTGAACCTTTCGTTCTAGGCAGTGTGCCTGACGGCAAGTGCATTCCCCCTATGTAATATTTATCTACTCCCGATCATAATATATGAATATTGTGGGTTCTGATCCCATCGTGGTTTTTCCCTTTCTAGGTTTCCACGTAAAAATCTTGGTGTTATGATTTTGTGGTTGATAATCTTGTGTTTCTACATTTTACTTTCTTGCATTTACCTTTGGTGGTCTAAGAATAAGTTTCAAATTTATTTATTTACCAGTAGAACATTGATTCACCCCCCTCTCAGTGTTCCTTGATTCCAACAATTGGTATCAGAGCCTAGCTCCTCCAAGAAAGCCTAACCGCTTGAGGAAAGTCCGGGAGATTAAATCAATGGATCTCGGTTTGTAGAGATAGCTTTGTGTGACACTTGAGGATCTTGATGCAACAAGAAATGAAATAAGTTCCTTAAAGAGAAACTTGAATGCAACTGAAGACTTCATTAATGATTTGAAAGATCAAGTGAACACTTCAAGAGACAAGAGGAAAGAGTTGATGGACAAGCTAAAGGAGAAAGAAGAACAAAGCATGGAAAATCAGGACAAAGCTAATGAATGTGATAAACTTGCTAGAGAGAATGATGTATTGAAAAATGAGATGCAATCCATTGTGATGAAGCTAACTAAGGAGATTGAAGACCAAAAGAATAATGAAGAAAGTTTGAATCAATCATTGAAATACTGATCAGATGAATGCCTGAGGCTTACCTATGAGAATGATCATTTGAAGCTTGAATTGACACAATCAAGGAATAATGGTCAAGAACTTGAAAAACATATTGTTTCCCTAAGAGATGAACTTGATACTGCAAATGAATAGAAAGACAAATTCAATGCTATCTCAGCAAGGCTGGATGATATGCTCAATAGACAAAGACATGGAAAAGACATGAGAGGACTTGGATATGAGAAAGGAGAATCCTCCGGTTTTGGACAGAGCAATGCAAAGCCTAATCATAAGAAGAGAAAGAATCCTCCAGTAAGACAACCTAATGCCTATAAGCTCAATGGTAGATTTTTTACTTGCAATAAATTTGGTTATATGGCAAATCAATGTAGAAGTAGGATGAATAATGTAATGAACAATATGAACAATGGTCCTACCTTTATCGGTTAGTGTTTCATATGGAATAATTTTGGTTACAAGTCAAACATGTGCAGAGAAGTAATGAACAATTTTTAAAACAAGATATGTTATGCTTGTTGGACGTTTGAACATATCTCTAACTAATGCAGGTTGAGACCAAATCAGATGAATTTTAGACCTATGCAGAGAATATTGTTTGTCATGCATGCAACAAAACTGATCGCATTGCGAAGTTTTGTAGAAGCAAGAATAATGATCTGGTAAACAAAGGCAAATCAAATGAGAAAGGAAAAGAAAAGGTAGAAGAGATCTGGAGAGTGCAACCAATATATATACAAGAAAAAAGTATCGTTGTAAATAGTATACATTAATTCATTGTGGAGGATGAAGATGAAATTTATAAATAGGGCTTCAACTAGAAAAATATGAGTTGTAGCTAAACATGTACGTATGTCTTCTAATAAAGCACGTAGAGTAGCTCATCAACTTCATGGTTGTACCTATATGGAGGCACTTTCGATACTGAATTGGATGCCTCATAGAGCATGTTATCCCATATTAAAAGTACTTCATTCTGCAGCCACAAATGCATATCACAATATGGATATAGATAAGGGCTTTTTATTTGTCCTTATGGCTAAAGTGAATGAAGGTCCTATTTTCAAAAGATTTCGACCTAGATTTTAGGGATGCAGTTATCCAATACAGAAACCCACTTGTCATATAAGTATTACATTGGAGGATGTAACTGACTCTAACTCAATTATGGTTAAAAAATAGAAACAAAATATCCAAATAGATGAAAGCATAATCCATTTATGTCGCAAATATACTACTACTTGCAAAAAAGTACTAAAAAAAAAAAATGTATGGGAAACAAAATAAATCCACTTGGTTTTAGACTTGGCTTTACGCAAAACCATTGTTCCCTTTGGTTTGAAGAAAGGGATTATTCCGAAGATCTATGAGAAGATGAGAGAATATATAATTGTATTGAAAATTATGTACAACATATAAAAAGTTCCATAAATTCTAGTTATGGAGGAATTACGTGTATAGAGATTCTGAAACAGACCGAATTGATTTCGGTAAATACATATATTGCATTTGTCAACTTGTTTATTGAAAAAAAGGGCCAAGAAAAAAAGAAAAAAAAAGATGACGAAGAAGAAATTAAGCAATTAAGAAAGGAAGTACAAAATATGCTTGTACAAAGTATGCTTGATTCTGTAAATAGAAAACTTGTCATTTCTATAGAAAAAGTGGAGAAACCTTATAGAGAACCCAAAATTCTTGCGGAATATATTGCTCTACAACTAAAGGAGAGAGTTGAAATAAGAAAAATAATGAAAAAAGCTATTGAACTGGCTAAAAAGGCAGATGTAGAAGGTATTAAAATAAAAATTAAAGGGTTTCTTAACAGAATTGAGAGAGCTCGAAAAGAATCGGCTATGCAAGGTAGAGTGTCCCTACAGACCCTAACATTAACTATATAAAAGAGCATTAACTATATATAATAGTTCTATCTATTATATTATTATTAGGGTTATAAAACATTTTATTCAAACGTTTGTTTTGTGAAAGAGGCCCTATTTGCTTGACGGGCATACCTTTGCTAAAAAAAAAAAAAAAAGAACCTTTTGATTTAAAAAATTTGACTTTGGAGGGTACGAATCATTCTTATGGAACGGTGGAGAGAAGTTGGCATTACTGCAGGTCTTCTTTAGGAAGGAAGAAGAGTCGGTATTATTGCCAGTAATAGAATATTACTGGGGGAGAATCAGGAACTCAACAAAAAACAAATTCAATTTTTCGCAGACCTATAGTTTCCCCTACAGAACTATAGTTTGTAGGAGTATGAATGACTCCACCAACCACTTTGCTCTATCACTCCCACCCAACCCGACAACAATATTAACCTTCCCAGCAATAGATAGATCCCTCTTTATTAATCTTCCTGCTAGCCCTTACCGAGTAGTAGGGGGGGCCAGCTGAATTGTAGGGCGAGAGAAACCCTCCCTAAATGATATATAACCCTCTACCTAATAATAGTCAATTCAAGCAGCACGAGGGCTAGAATTGAGAAATATCGAGAGAAGTCAAGGGTTAATTCTTGACTGGAGCCTACTAGCCCTTAAAATAGTAGGGGGAGGGTTCTCGATATTTGTAACTAGAATTGTTACTCTAGCAGGCCATATGAATGAGAGTTGGATTGTGGATGTGACGACTCAACTCTCCATCCATCTATTGTATACGTGATACAACCAATCATCAGTAACTATAGATATCTCCCCCTCAATCAAGTCCTACTATCCTATGGCAATCAATCTTTCAAGCTTTGACCGGGTAGCTTGCCCATAATCCAATCAACTCCAAACCCCAAGCCTCCAGTCCCAGATTGAATCCACATCATGAACCCCTTTGCGTGGGTCAGAACAGAGCCCCTTCGGTTAAAGTCCCTTGTTCATGGATGCATGTCGGGCGACTACACTAGCAAGCACTGCTTAACTCATGGTCCTAATATCTTGTTGGATCTCGACACACATCTGGATCTTGGCAAGGTTCTACTTCTACTATTGCCCCATCCCCTGGGTCTGGAACCTATAGCTATGCTTGTGGCTATCAAACCAATTCTGGGCTTTGGCTCAATCAACAAGGAAAATAATACACACTCCCCTTTAGAAGAGTAGGGCACTTCATTCAATGGTTCTCCGGAACTAAGGGGTGGGTGGCCCTTTAGCCCCCCCCACCCAACCCCATGGGACTGGGTGGGTGGGAGGAGGAAGAGGTATAAAGGTTGAAGTGTTTGAGAGTGAGTTCTCGTTTATTTGGTTCCAGTAACAGAGTCCACGGTTGGAGTTACAGAGTCTATCTAGAGTCGGAGCCCTAGTTCACTGATAACCAATAGCAGTGAACAAAGGGAGAGGGTAGCCTATATGTTCCCTCCCACCTGCAAAGGCATCATTCATTATAGATGGCAGCTGGTAAAATATGAATCCAAGGCAAGTAGTGGGTTTGCACCTGAATCTTGTGCAAGATCTTCATCTGGTAACTAAGGCATTTGGCCTAAGGGGGTGGCATCTTCATGAAAAATCTTGCAGAACCCCTAAAAGAGATCTATTATCAATCAAGGTTGAATGTTGATGCTTGGAGATGATTATCCAAAATTTATCATACCAATCTTGGAATCCAGTGGATTGGATTATGCTAAACAGGACATCCAGTTGAACTTTATAGTTACATTTATTTTAGCTTAAAGTTAGGGTTTACAAATTTAAAAAGGGAAAAATGTGAATCATTTCTCACATTGTGAATGAAGAGTTTAAGATGCAAAGTGAGGTGAACCAAATTTCAAGGTGAATAGAAGGCTTGAGGTGATCCGACAAGGAGTCCTTGTGCATCCGACAGAAGGAAAAGGTATTTACAAAAGCGTGTTTATCCTTTGAAACCTAAATTTCTTGAAATGGTGTCTTCTTATGTTGTGATGCAGAGCATCATAGAAACCCAACCAACCATCAAGGATCATTCTGATCCAATCATCTGAACAACATTTTATAGGCATTTCTCATGTAACAACATACCGTATCATTGAATCAATAACACATATGATAGGTTCCTCAATCTTATCAAACATACTTACAACCTTTACATTCCATAAACTTAAACATTAAATCAATAACCTTAAATTAATTACAAGACTTTCACCATATCCTTATAAACTCATACCAATCATTCATGAGTCCATCCAATTCATGCTTCCAATCACCTTCCAAATATGAATCAGTTGTGACGATTTTGATACCTTGTATTATGTTATTCACATCTTTCAAACAAGACAGCTTTTTTAAAATCTCTGGTGGAGATATAGAGAACTAGGCTTACTAAAACATATCCCAAATTCAGAAAAATCCAACGGTTCAATAAACAGTTATGACCTCTGCACCGAGACCATTTTGATTGTTACAGAAAAACCAGAAATGTGCATGCCCAATCCGCCTAGGGCATCAAATATCTCATGATTACACAATCAATCACCTTAAAACCAAATTCATATGAAATTTTATTGAGTTTTCTATTATATTCTAGAAGATGGCAATTTTTGAATGGTTGTATCTTAAGATATATTCAAACCCTTGCATACAACTCAATTATAGAGGGTTTCTAAGCAAATTTTGAGAAATCTAATAGAACTCTTACCACAATCTATGGAAAATGACCAAATTGGTTCTTAAAGGAATCCAACTCACTATTCTTTGTCTTCCAATCCTTAATCAGGAGTGTTCAATCCATTTACATAAAAGAAAATGTCAAATAGTGAAGAAACATTCCTACAACCAATAATTGTCAACTTAATGAATTCAAAACAACAAACTTTTATTATTTTCCCAATAAAATAAATTACAAAATTGATTTGTTGGTGGTCATTTGTCTTCCTCAATCTCCCTTCTTAGTACATGAAGATCCTTTCCATTTGGATGCACAAAACCTTCATGACTACCACCATAAACCTATAGTATGGGTGATAGTCAAAGGTACAAATGATGTAACCTCTAAATCCTCTCCTCCAACTTGATCACCATGCTTCAAACCGACAACCAAAGACCTTTTATAATGTATTTTTCAGTTTTCAAACTGTTGCAACTATTATTGAGACCTTACACCCTTAATGTGCCACCTTTTTTACAAATGTTGCATAATGCAACTTCATACCAACTTTGACACTCTTAACATAAACAACCAAAATATTGCATATAAATTTTGACATATTAGAATGGAATTAAAATGGCATCCTTGACCCTTCTTATCCTTCACATTTTGACCATGTTGAACACTTTCAACCTCCTGAGGACCTATTTGAGAACCTTGGACAATTTATTACAAATGGCTCATATAACCTTACAGTATGATTCACAATGACTCAAAATACATTAAAATGACCTTGTAGATTTAAACATTAATGAAATTACTCATGACATGACTATTGACAAGGTGCTCCTGCACCATGTTGATACACCTTTGGTAGTAGAAATTTCTGAGCAAGCAAGGCCAGAATTCAAAAGACATCCATTTAAGTTTGTTGAGGATGATCCCAATGGTTCTTTTTCATCCATGCCATATGGAGTTCTACATGTTGACAATGCTAGGGCATACATTCACTGCATAATTGAGGAAACCGAAAAAAAGGATATCTTGACCTTGTATACTGAGCACACAATGGATGAAGTTGGAAACCCCAAACCAGAATATGCACAATTACAGAAGAAGGGTTTCATGCAGTTTGTTCATTTTTCAATGTTCGATGAAGATGAATGGGTAAGACACATTTTGAGTAATATCCATGGTGAATTCATATAGTTGGATAGACCCTACAAGGTAACCAAGCAGGTCATTCATGCCGTCACATGCCTACACCAAACTGGTGGGAAACCTAATTTGAGGAAGGTAACAAACCCAACCATCACAAAAATAATCGGTGCTCAATTTGACAATAGATCAATGATGATTGATGATAGCTTAGAGCATGATATTAAATTTACATCAATGATTATTAGATACAAAGTTTACCAGTCTAGTGGATTGAATTTGGTCTCCGATACTGCAATATATCCATCCTATCAGATGGTAAAAGAGGATATGCAGTATGACTTGTGCAGAGTTCTTCGTGAAGAGCTCCTAAGAAATTTGAAGAAAATCAAAATAGACAAGAAGAAAGTTTTCAAATCTGGTTCATTGATTGTTTGTCTAGCACTATACTTCATGAATGAAATCCCCAGGACAAGCAAGGTCCAATGGGCATATGACTTACCTGTAGCTACTTGGATCAAACAAGGTTTGCAAAGATTGGGAAATAGAGAGAATCAAAGAGCTACCCTATGGAGTTTCTTCAAAACCTTCCAATGCAGAATGAAGAGTAGGGAAAGGTTCCCTAAGGAAACGGTGTACAAATATACAGATACTATTTATTTCATGGTGGACAAGGACCAGTAACACATGAAGGCAATAGAGCCAAGGACATTATGGATAAAGCCAATGGGTTATGAGGTTGATGCTCAAACTCTTGAACGCTATGCTCAACATCTTTTGAGAAAATCGGTTGACTCTCAAGAACCAAAATTTGGTACATTCAAAGAAAAAGACACAAAATTGCATAAGAAGTTCACTCAGCCTGAAAGGAAAAGAAAGGTAACAAAAATGGTTGAGGTAGTGGCAAAGCAGATTGGCTTTACCAAAGAAGATATTAAGAAATCCAAGGAGAAGAAGGCTCAAATGGAAGTAGAGATGGAAGCAAAGAAATCTAAGACTAAACCAATTCCCTCCAAGCCTAAGGAGACTAAGTCTTCTCCTACTCTGATGAAGCCAACTCCTAAATCAATAGCTCAAAGCTCATCCAGAAAAGGAGTGTTAAAGCACAAGAAGAAGCAAAAAAGAACTTATGTCATTGTATCTCATGTTGCATCGGAGCCAGAGTCAGATAAGGAAGAAAATAAAGATAAGAAGAAAGGAGAATTTGTCAGAGTGATTAGGAAACCATAGTCTGATGGTTCTTATCCAAGCAAGAAAACAAAATCAGAACCCTCTCTAATCGGCAAGCCTAAAAGAGGAAGAAGGCTAAGGACAAAACTTGATGAAGATCTTGAATCCGGCTAGGTGGAAGGCAAATATACCATCATTCCCCCATTGACTGCAAAAGAACTAACTAATGAAATAGTTAATGATGGTAATATCATGAATATTAGTGCATACTATGAAAATTTTGATGAGAATGATCGGAGGGAAATTGAGGAAGTTGTTGTGTTGCATTTGCATAACTACAGCAAATCATTAATTGAGTTAGAACATAGAATTCCAAAAGATTTATATAACATTCTTGATGCTAGAAGGTTAACTGCAAGCCAATTAGATAAGGAAATGAAAAAACATGAATTGATAAATAGCAGTGCTTGCATCTCTCAAGAAGAAGTTGATAGACTCATGGAGCTAGCCAACAAGAAGGAATTCTGAAGCAAAAATAAAGTAAACAAACTTATGGTTGGCAAGGTTGAGGAAGTTAGAAAAGAAACTGAAGAAATATGGAAAAAGTTCCTAAAGTACAATCGGGTTCCAATCAACCCTAAGTATGATGATGAATCTCATAAGAAAGATACTTCTATCCAGAAGTTCAAGCCAATACAACCCTTGATGTAGAAGACAATCAAAATCCTCCAGTTGACAAAGCCAAGCCGAAGATGGTGGAAGGGAAAACTGAAGAGGCCCAAGAAACACAAAAAGATGATATTGCACCAAGTGGTGACACCGGTGCACAGGTTGAAGAAAAAGATAAAGATAAAGAAGATGTTCATACTGAGCAAGAACTGGAAAATGATGTAGGAAAAGAGGAATCAGATAAGGTACATGATAACGACGAAAAAGGTGAACAAGGGAAAGCAGAAATCTGATGACATCTCGGTAATCATAGCAATTGACACATCGAAGGACAAAGGAAAAAGGATCTTCCTATAAATATCCATCAATTTTGATAGATCTCTTGACATTGGACAGATGTCTCTAGTTGAAAGGTTGATAGTTGTTGCAGCAATCCAGGCTCAAGCTAGTCAAGACTTGGTTAAATCAGAGAATGAGGACAAAAAGTTGATTGACATGTCTGTAGGTGTTTTGTAAAAGGTGATACCAGAACTACAATTAGATCCAAATTCTAGCCCCTCTAGCAAGATGCTATAGTTAATCAATAATATTAATACGAATTTTGAATAATTGGAAAAGCTAACCACCAAGAAAGCATCGAAAAAATTTAAGGAGGTGTGTATATAGACTTTTTGGAAGATGTTTGAAGATGATCGAGTTAGATTGAACAAAGGACTACAAACAATCTCTGAGGCATTGAGTGAAGGAGGAAAGATATATAAGTCATGCCTCATATTTCCCAAATTCACATCAGACATAGACAAGAAGATCGGTGTTTGCCAAGGCAAGCTTGATGGTATATCTCAGTCATTTGATTCCAATGTAGCCCTTGCCAACAGCATTGAAGGTTAGGTGATGGCTCTAATTGATCAAATATCGATCCTAAATTTAGAAAAGGAGAGAACTCTAAGGCGGGTTGGTGAACTCCAGAACCTTATTGCTCCCTAGATGGACACCATGCTAAGAAACAAATTTGATTGCATGAAGACAATGGCACAACCAATTTTGACAAAATTGAAAGATGTGGAGATATATGCTTATGTTTTTAGTGATTTCATTACAGTTTTGGAAAACTTGAAGAATGGATGGGATACCCACTTAAGATTTTTGAAGACCATTTTTGTATATATCTTCAAGTATGTATAGAGTATCTGGTATATATCTTGTATATAAGTTTTTGTGCAGCACCCCAGCTTTGGCATTGTTTTGATTAAGTAAAAATAGGTTTTTGAAAGGAACCCAAAACTTTTACATAGTAGGAGATCAAAAGAGAGAGAAAGAACCGTTCCTGATCACTTCAAAAAAAAAATTGATCCCATCCAAACAAAAAGGGATCTTAACACGCATTACATAAAGAGCTAGAAAAGGACAGCAAAAGGAAAGCAAAACGACAACAAAAAGACAGAGACCGAGACTGTGACCGAGACAACTAGATATTTTTCATGATATCTTTAGCATGGACAACCATCTACTTCATGTTGTCCACAGAGGTCTTTAACTCATTTAGTTCATGACCTTTGATGTCGCCCTTGTTCCTAGTATTGGCTCTGGTCCTCTTCTCGTGACCTTTTTTGTCTAGCTGATCTTTGTCGTCTTCTTTCTCTTTGATATTATCAAACCTTTTAATCAAAATGTTCATGTTTTCCATTGAGGCTTTGAGAATCTGGAAGTTTTGTTCTGCTATCTTCTTTACTGTGAGTTCCATCCTGTCAATTTTGCTGCCCAAATTGTTCATAGAAATTTCCATCCCTTTCACCTCCTTATTTTCTTCCATATCCTTAACCTTTTTTTCATTTGCAATAATTTTACTCACGATTCTTTCAATGCCTTCATCATTATTAATTTCCACCGCCAATTCTTTGACATTTTCAAACAGGGGTTTGTCGCCTATCGTGGCTCTTTTGACAACATTCATATCTTTCTTCAAGTTGTCTATGTCTTTCACCATTGTACTGACAGTATCACATAAACCCTTAATACTCTCATTTTCTCCAACACAATCACTAAACTTACCCCTTTTGTCCTCTTGATCCTCTTTCTATAGACCTTGAGTATTCAAATCCTCAATGTTGCCCATAACTGGAATCTCATCCCCCTCCTTATCCTGCCCTTCATCATTTTTATTCTCCTATGCCTCCTCATCAGAATCAATCAAAATTTGATTAATATCTTTATTACCTCCCTTGTTGATGCTCTTCTTCCTCTGAGTTTTATTTTCGGTGCCTTTCCCTTTCTTATTTTTGATGTATTTACCTTCGAAGGACTCAGCCTCATACTCTGAAATATCTGAATCCACCACTATAATTTTCCTCTTAGCCTTGTTCCTCCCCTTTTTACTAGTATCCTCTGAGTTTCCTTCAATCTCTGAATCAAAGTTAAAACCACTAACCTCACTCTTTGTGTCCTCATCTCTTGCATATTTACCTTTAATGGGTTTTTCAATGCATTTCCCTTTAAGCACTTTATATACAAGAGCCATAAGACTCTGGTGAAGGGCATGGTCGCCCTTGGGAAGTTTTTGTATCTCTTTGATAGTATGGTCCATGAAACATACAAGATAATACGACAGACTCACCTTTTCTCCATGGTGAAAATGGTTGAGGAAAACAAAGTGGTGTCTGTATGCTCTCGTAAACCTGCCATCCAAAGTTATATAGGTAATTGTAGCAAATAAAAAAAACCTCCATGGCTTTCATATACGTTTTGGAGAGTGATAGAAATTGTCAACCTTCACCATTTTCTTCTTCTCACCATCTGTGATAAGAAATTTGTTCGTTGCCTTATCAGAGATGCTACGATCTCTATAAAATTCCATACCCTCTGTCATCATCCCCGTGGCTTCAACAATAATCTCCTCATCCACAGTCATCATCTGGGACCCCACCAAAATCTTACCATTCTTCCAATTCTTGATAAAATGTTTAGTGACCGTAGGATCTTTCCCACTCAGCCTCTCCATAAACACACTCAGAACCCCCTCCTGAATAATTTCCCAAACTTCCCTATTCTTCTTCCATTCTGAGCAAGAGGTAGGTTTGAACCTTTTTTTATTCTCTCCCATTTTTCCTTCGCGATCCTTGAATTTCCTTCTCTCAACTCTGGTTCTTCTTCTTTGGTTTCTGTGGTTGCCCTAAAAAATAACCCTGAATCCATGCCAAGAAATTATAAAAAGACAATTAAATAAATGCACATCACCTCTGCAGTAAACCTGCATCGAAATAAATGGAAGAGGCATTTAGAAATTATGGTTGATAGTGCCACATTGCCTCGTCTGGATACGATCCAGATCGAGAAAGGATTTCGCTTCACATGCAAGATCGCTCTCACCGTTAATAGTAATGATTTCCTTCGTTTGATAGGCCAGGTTGGCGGCCTAGTCAGCACACAAATTTGCTTCCCTGTACACGTGTGTGAAAACACACATTTCAAATGTCTTACTTATTTTCTTTGTTGCTTTAATAGAATTGTTTATTGACCAAGATGGCAGGAACTTCTTATTCAAACATGTGATTATATTCAATGAGTCTCCTTCACACCAGACTCTAGTGCAGTTGGCTTCCTTTGCTAGGACCATCTCATAATATGCTACCATAACCTTAGCAACATGATTTGTATGATTTCCTATAGGTATGCATTTTATAATTTTGCATTTTCCCCGTTCATCCCTTAGGACCACAACACATCTCGCAATACCAAGATTACCCTTTCAAGCTCCATCAAAGTTAATTTTCATCCAACCATTGGGAGGACATTCCCATATCACACCCTCTCTAGGATTGGTTTGAAAGTGTTCGCAACCTTTTAATCTCCACTTCTTGAAGATTATTTGATCATCCTTGTCTTGAAGATTAGCAATACGACCTATGATATTCATATTTTCCAATATATTTCTTTTCATTTTCTCAAACACAATTTGAGCCTTAGACACCTTCTCTCTTAATACTCTTTCATTTCTCTCTTTCCATATTCCCCAGCACATATGGGGTAAAGCCAATTTCCACAACAAAATACTGGACTCATTCCTTGATGGGTGCTGCCAAGAGTTAAAAACCTCCTGAACTAATTCTGGGAAACTCCAACTGATATTGAAGTGATCCAAACATCTTCCCCAGATAGCAGTAGAGAAGGGACAATGAAAGAGTAGGTGGTTGATGGTCTCCTCATTCTGCATACAAAGAAAACAAACATTGGGCATACACATACCTCTTTTTCTGAGGTTATCAGAAGTTAGAATTTTATCTTGAAGGGTTGTCCAAAAGAAAATATTAATTTTAGGGGTTAGGCCTTTCACCCAAGCCTTATCCCAACAAGGACTCTCCATTTTAGAATACTGTTGATAATAAAGAGAGGCCACAGTAAATTTACCATTTTTTGTGAGTTTCCTGATTAATTGATCTTCATCTTCCACCACCACCATGGAATTCATTATTTTGTTCAGACTTCCCAAGGAGTGATCAACTTGAGATAAATCCTTCCACTATCCATCTTTCCAGTAGTCACCCACTATAGATCCATATTTTTCCTTGCACTGGTTCTGAAATCTACTTCACTCGGGACTTTCACTCAAAGGGGACTCGAGCAACTAGGAATCTTCCCAGAATTTGATAAGGTTCCCTTTCCCCATCTTTCATTTCACACCTTTGGCAATTAGATCTCTTGTTCTAGAAACATTTTTCCAGATATTGGAACCAATTGGGATATCTTCCGCATTGAGGAAGCTTAGAAGTGTAGGATATTGCCTTTTATACTTGTTGTCCCATATCAGTTTCCATTCTCCCTGGTTATTATACCCTCTCCAAATCTGCTTGGCCATAAGGTATTCATTCATGTCTCTTATTCTTCTTAGACCCAGACCTCCCTTTCTTATTGGCTTACAAACTTTGTCCACGCAATCAGATTCATTCTCTTCTTCTCCTCAACCCCTGTCCTTAAAAAAGTTCTTTGGATCTTTTCAATAGCCTTCGCATACTTGGCAGGAATTTTGAAAAGGTTGATGGCATAAAGAGGAATACTTTGAAGAGTTGATTTCAACAGCCAAACCTTACCAGCTTGGCTAAGAAGAGAGCCCTTCCAACAAGCTAACTTGTGGAATTTATCTACCAAAGCTCCCCAAAAAGTATCAGGAGGATCTTGGCATAAGGGGAGCCCCAAATAGGAAGCAGGAAGACTCCCCAATTGACACCCCAAAATATTGCTTATTTTAATCTTTCTTCTCTCTGGAGTATTGATGAAATAAACAAAACTTTTAGACCAATTAATAAGTTTCCCAGTAGTTGATCCATAACCATCCAATGCTTTCTTTAAACTCCTGGAGTCCTGCACTGAAATCGTCCACAAACTACTGATGGGAGAAAACTTGATCCGTTGAAGATGGTTTCAATCCACAAAACTCCCCCTTCTCGACCAGCTTTCCAATGCATCTCCCCAGACATTCCATCATGATAATAAAAATAACTGGAGATAGAGGATCTCCATGTCTGAGTCCCCTTGAGGGCTTGAAAAAAGGGGAATGAGACCCATTAATTAATATAGAAAAAGAAGCCAAAGAGACTAATTGCCTAATAAGACTAATACTTCTAAAACAAAAACCAAAAGCCGAGAGAAATTTCATCATTAAATCCCAATCCACTCTATCGTAGGCTTTGGATAGGTCAAGCTTCAGAAGAAAACCTTCTTTTTTAGCACTAGACAAAGAATGAATGTTTTCATGGACTGAAATTATCGAATCCAAGATTTGTCTTCCAGGGACAAAATCACTTTGCCGAGGAGAAATGATCAAAAGAAGCAACTTCAGGATTCTAGGGGTCAGAACCTTAGAGATAATCTTGTATAGAGAGTTGCAAAGGCTTATAGGTTTGAAAAGATCCATGGAATGGGCTCCCATCTTTTTGGGGATAAGAGCAATAAAAGTGCCATTTATCTCTTTCAAAATTCTTCTAGCACCAAAGAACTCTTTCACAGCTCTAGAAACATCATCTCCAACAATATGCCAGTACATTTGAAAAAAGAACATGGGAAAACCATCCAGGCTTGGCGCCTTGTTGCCTTCAAAGGAGTTGACAGCTTTCAGAATCTCATCATTGGAAGGGATAGCAATCAAGTAAGAGTTCTGATCTACCTCCAGGATAGTAGGAATACAATCCATTAGGTTCTTTTGAGACTGTAGATCCAAATTCTGATCCTTAGCAAGGAGATTGGAGAAGAACTCCATGGAAACCTTTCTCATCGATTCTCCCTCTTCAACACTTCTACCATTCACTTTAATCTATGATATCTTGTTGATGGCCTTATGTTTTAAAGTGGACATATGAAAGTATTTAGTGTTTATATCCCCTTCCTTCAACCATACATTTCTTGACCTTTGTTTCCAGAAAGTTTCTTCTTTTGCTATTATGTCATGATATCTCATAGGATTTCATCTTCAGCATCTCTTGAAGTATTAGTATATCCATTATTTTGAATATCATCCTGAATATCTTTTGGCTCTGAGAGAATTGTAGCTTTTGAGGCAAAGATGTTCCCAAAGCATTCCTTATTCCACCTTTTAACATTTTCTTTCACAAACTTCAACTTTTTGACCACTTTGTACATAGCATTACCTTCAATTCTGACCTACCACCATTCCTTGATTTTTATTTCCATATCCAAGTGTTTAGTCCACATTCTCTCAAATCTATAAGGGAAGTGTCTTCTTCTATTCTTGGTATTAGCCGTGAAGGATATAGGATAGTGATCCGATCCTGCCCTTATGTGAGCAGATAAAGAACAAAAGTAAAGATTAAACCAATCTAGGGAGATAAGAGCTCTATCAAGTCTTACCTGAATTAAGTCCTCACTGCTCCTTCTATTAGTCCAAGTGTATTTAACTACTTGCAAATCTAGGTCGTGGAGAACATTATTATTGATAAAGTCCATTAAATCCAATCTATTGTCCAGATTTGTTTGGCTCCCTCCCTTTTTCTCGTTTTCCTTCAAAGGGGTATTGAAGTCCCCCATAATCATCCAACCATCTTCAGCAAACCTACTTCTTAACAAGGTTAATTTTTTCCAAAAATCACTTCTTCTAGTCTTAGTGTTAGGAGCATACACATTAGTTAAGACCCATGAGGTACTATCTTTCAAATGCTTAAATCTGATACAAGCCAGATTATTGTCCTAAATCAGCACTTCTCCCTCTACAATGTTTTTATTCCAGAAAGTAACAATACCTCCCGAGGCACCTTCTAAACTACCACCGCTAACTCCTCCATTACTAAAAATTTTCAATCCCTCTACCTTATCTTTTGACATCTTGGTTTCTTGAATCAAAAAATATCCGATTTTTTGTTTCTAATCATACTTTTTATTAAATCATGTTTGTGAGGATTGTTCAGTCCTCGGATATTCCAAGAGATGATCTTCATGGTTTTTTAGAGATACCTGCCTGAAAGATGGTTCTTTGAGTCCCATATGCAATATTCTTTCTTGTTTCCATTGTCCTCTTCTTTGCATTTGAATATCTTCCTGGAGAGGTATGATGCGCTCCCACATCCCCAAGTTTGCTTCTGGTTTTTCTGGTTGATGTACTATTGTTGTTGTTGTTGTTATTTTTTTGCTTAATATTTCTTTTATCCTCCACTACTTCTTCTTCTTCCTTCTTTGACTCACTCTTTCCCAGTGCCTTTTTGATGTCTTCCTCATCTCCCCATTTTGGCTCATTTTCCTCTGGAAAAGTCAACTTTACCTTAGCTAGAGAGACTAATGATATCTCTGACAACCCTTGATCCAAGATGATGTCAGCTTGAGCATCTTGGATCTAGTCTACTTCCTTATTAGATTTGAGTGAATTTGGTACTAAGTTAAAATTGTCTACTCCCTCTTTATTGTCTTTGGATTGATTATCTCCCTTGTTCTTTTGATCTATCTTTTTATTCTCACTATTATCTGAGTTTTGATCTATCTTATCCTCTTCCTTTTCCTCTTTTTGGCTGCTGACTTGTGACTCTCTTCCTCCATAATCTGAATCCTTTCCATTCTGCTCCTTCTCCTGGTGTGCGGTTTTATCATTATGTCCTTTCTTTGATTCATTTCCCAACTCTCTGACTAACTCTTCCTCTATCCTTCCAACCTGGGACTATTTTTCCTGATCCAGACCATCAGAATACGAAGCTTTCAAAGAGTTGTCTACCTTTTTCCATACTTTAGTTTGGGACTGAGATTTGACCGCATTACTTGGACATTTTTTAGCCCAATGCCCTACTTTTTTACAGTGAAATCAAGCAAAAGGGATTGTTTCATAAACAATATTATGCTTCCATTTGCCAAGTTTTGATTCTATCTCTATTTCCTCTGGCATATCCGTTTCAGGCCCAACTCCTACACATATTCTGGCATAAATAAGTCTTCTTTTGGATGTTGTGACTGGATCAATATCAATAAGCTCCCTGAAGGCATTGGCTATTCTTGCAAGCACATCTTCCTACCAATATTCCATTGGGAGCCCAAGTAACTTTATCCAGACTGGAACTTGGACCACAAAATTTTTTGCTCTTCCTGCATTAGGGTACCACTTCTGGATATACATTATATATTTGCCTATCGCCCAATAACCATTGCAAAGGATATTTATGTGATCCTCCTCACAAGAGAAAGAAAAGGATAGACATCCTTTGTCCATAGCAACCACATCTACCTGACCTTTCAAGTTCCATTTCCTCTTAACAAACCCCTGAACGACCTCAATATTCGGTCTCGTCCCAAAAAATTTACTGATCAAAGTATTTTCCATTCGAGCAATGTTATGATCTATAATTTGGTTAGGAACAGAAATGGCAAACTTACCCTGAGACACATTCGAGGTATTTTTGACCGAGGACAAGGATGACTTACCTTTAGGTTTGACCCCAAACAGAGAGGACTATTTGTCAATGAGTCCAGTCGATCTGGGTCCCCCCTTAAGATCCCCTGAATTCGGCGGGTTCTCGAGATCCCTCCCAATAGATTATTTTCCTTCCACTATGTCCTCTGAACCGCTTGTTGCTTGCTGTTCTGGAACTACTTCCGGTTTTCCCCCTCCCAAATTTAAATTTTGAACCTGACCAATCTCGTTGCCTCTTGCTATCTGCTCCTCATGTGGTCTTGGACCTCCACTTGGGTCCCTCGAATCCAAAGGAACATCGGGTTCCTTACCACCTAAACTCTCCCCTTCTACAGGAATCTCTAAATCTTCTGCAACATACTGTCTTATTATTGAACCAGTGCTCCCACGCAAAAAATTTGAATTTTGGGCCCGATCGCTTCCCTTCTCCTCCATGCTCTCCATTTCTTGTAGTTTTCCTTGTTGTCGGTTACTGACCCAAATTTGGAATTGTTGTCAAAGGGGGAGGGGAGTGAAAAATGTACAGAGAATGATACAAGTTTTTGAGTTTTTGATATAAGAGGGAGCCTTAGAAATTTTAATCCGGTATACAGGTTGACACTTAATCATTTTTCATGAGTATTGCCATCAATGCCAAAGGGGGAGATTGTTGGAAATTGACACTCATCTGGTGGATTCTAATGCATGGATAATGGATTAGGGTTGTGATTGATGGCAAATCTCCTTGGAAATCCTATCCAGTAGTTGTGGATTTTGGTAATCGGTAGAGGGAGTGGTCTAATAATCTGTCACCGATATTTCAAGATAGCAGAGCTCTCTTGGTCTAGAATCTTTGTGGTGATTTCAATGGTTAGATTCATGCATGGGATGATAAGGTCAACATGTAGAAATTATTTAGACATTATTTGGTTGATCCACATATGTTTTAGAGATCTGGTCTAAGATGACACCCAGTTACACGTTACATTGCATATTATGGTTGGCCGACTTGATGAATGTTTTATTTTGTGATTGCGGATATATATGACCATTGTAGAAGATCTTTTTGGTGTATGATATGAGCGAGTAGTGATCGAGAAACCTATTTGACATAGTTTCATGTGTGCATTCTTGATCCGATAGTTGACTAAGAAGAAGAACAGGGCAAAGTTGTAGAGCAGTTACAGTCAGAATTTTTACACTGAACTAAAACTCATACAGGCATTGTTTGATGCTATTTTGGAGTTTAATCATTGTATTTATCATTGTAGTTGATATGTAAGTCAATGAGACTTCCATATTGTAATTGAACCTTTGGTTCTAGGTTGTGTGCCAAAATGCAAGTGTGTCCCCCCTATGTAATATTCATGTACTCTTGATCACAATATATGAATATTGTGGGTTCCAATCCCACCGTGGTTTTTCCCTTTCTGGGTTTCCACGTAAAAATCCTGGTGTTATGATTTTGTGGTTGATAATCTTGTGTTTTTGCATTTTACTTTCTTGTATTTGCCTCCAGTGGTCTGAGAATAAGTTTCAAAATTTATTTACCGGTAGAACACTGATTCACCCCCCCTCTCAGTGTTCCTTGATTCCAACAGATACTAGGGAGATTTTAATAATTAAAAATGATTTAAAAATGTCCACATAAGAGGATAAATAAAGGATTAAAAAAACTAAAAAAGTGAGCATTATCCCCACATGAGAGGATAAATAGGAGAAAATAATAAATTAAATTTATTAGTTATCTCCTCATAAAAAGAAAATAAAAATTAATTAATTAATAAAATTTCTTAATTATCTTTATTTTAAGAGAATATAAACATGATAAATTAATTAATATAATTTATTAATTTATTATTCACATTTATAGGTTAGGTAATTAAATAAATTGAATTTATTTAATTAATAGGCAAAAGATAAATAAATAAATATTTATTTAATTTTCTAAAGAAGGGTTAGTAGGAAAGGGGGTTTAATTATTTAAACCTAAAAGGCAAAATAGGTCAAACTAGTGTCCAAGGACATCAATTCAGTTAAATTAAGTCAAATTGAGTCAAACTGGGAATAATATGAAGGAAAATGAGAAGAATTAGGAAAATTAGGTTAAAACATGTAAAACCGAGTCCAAGCGAGTCAAAGGATGTGAAATGGGACTAAAATGATGCCATTGGACAGGAAAAGAGGTCAAAATAACGTTATAAAATTGAAATAGGGAGAAATTGATGCCAATTGGACAGATTTTGGTAGAATATGATATTGTAGAACTGAAATGGGAACAAATTGATATCATCAAGATATGTTTTAGGTCGAATTGACGTCACAAGATTGAAATGGGGATGAAATAACATCAATGGGATGGATTTGGGGATAAATTGATATCATGGACTTGAAATTGGGAAGAATTGATATCAACGGGATAGGAAATGGGAAAAAAGAAGCGAGATAGGGTCGATGAATAGTAAAGACTACACATGGATTTGTTAAAAATAGGAGACACGGGCGTTGACCAATTTTTAGTGTCTACACAAGATACTTGTCAACCCTTCCCTCCTTACAAATATACTACATAATCTCAATATCCTTGAACTCATTCGACTTATCCATCTCAACACGCACACGATCCCCCCCACCCCCCCCCCGCCCCCCATTTTGAAAGTAGTAAGTTCGTTTCACAGAAAAACCAGAGGAATACAAAAAAAAAAAGAAATCAGTCCCAAAAAAGAAGTAGTAAATATATACCAACTTTTTGTGGGTCGTCAAGGTCATAAAAATACCTATATCTTTCCTTTATCCTTCGCTTGTGCCAATAGCATGACATGCAGTGAGATGTATGTTATTTATGTTTGTGTATTCGTATATTTTGATTATTAAGTAGGATGCATAACTTAACATGTACACATTAATTTATATTGTAAAATTCATTTATTATTAATGAACAATATGTAGATGTAAAAAGCTAGCATATCGATTTGTAGTGATATATGTTATTCCCAGGATGTAATTTAATTTTCTGAGATACTATTCTCAGTCTTTGATTCTCCTTTACTAAGCATAGTTGTATATTATTCACTTCATATCCCTTTCCAATCCTTGTCTTATGATTTAAATACCTCTCACATACCCCTTCAGGAGTGTTCGTATCTCTTGGAAGAGATATCCTTTATAATGGACACAACCTTTGGTCAATTTAAAAAACCTTATTAGATTAATACAAGTTGTGCCTTTTATCTGATGTGTTTTATATAAGTTGTTGGCTTTAATCAATGATCCATAATAAAAATTTAATAATTGTTGTCAATGTTTTCTTAATTTAAATTTCTCAATTATCTTAGTGATCCCAAATAAGGTTGTGACTAACTAGGCAAGGCATGACATAGTGATATTTTGTCTTTAGAACATGTACGTTAGTTTAGAGGAAAAGGTAGACACATTTGTGTCAGAGATTGTTATAACTTGTCCCATCTAAACATGGGGTTCCTTTATAGAAGTGTATTGTTGGAAACATAGAGAAATAATGCACCAACTCATACCACTATATTAATACTAGCAATCACACCTTGGCATGCAATGGGTACGAAGAAAAAAGAGATGTGGAAGGTCAGTCAAAAAAATATCACTTTCTTGCACATATTTTTTTAGTACATGAGGTCAACTAGTAGGCCATTTATCAATTGATGTTTTGAATTCACTTATAGGGATCCAAAAATAATTGAATAAAACCTATCAATCAAGAAGATAATCAAAATCAATTACTAACAAACCCATGTAATGTTTGCAATAGGGAGGGAGGGGGAGAGAAGGGGAGTGTGTGTGTGTGTGTGTGTGTGAGAGAGAGAGAGAGAGAGAGAGAGAGAGAGAGAGAGAGATGAGGTCAACTAGTAGGCCATTTATCAATTGATGTTTTGAATTCACTTATAGGGATCCAAAAATAATTGAATAAAACCTATCAATCAAGAAGATAATCAAAATCAATTACTAACAAACCCATGTAATGTTTGCAATAGGGAGGGAGGGGGAGAGAAGGGGAGTGTGTGTGTGTGTGTGTGTGTGTGAGAGTGAGAGAGAGAGAGAGAGAGAGAGAGAGAGAGAGAGAGAGAGAGAGAGAGAGAGAGAGAGAGAGAGAGAGAGATGTTTGTATTTATAGAGGAGGAGAGAGGGAGATATAGGTAGAGTTGAAGACAAAAGGAGAGGAAAAGGAATAGATAGAGTTAGAGATATGAAAAGGGAGATAAAGATAGAGAGAGATAGGGAGATAGAAATAGATAGAAAGATAGAAAGAAGAGATAAAGAGGTGTAGAGGGAGAGGGGGAGATAGAGACATATATATGGTGATATATAGTTATGTGGAGATAGAGATATAAGGAGATATAGAGAGATGGGAATAGGGATATAGAGACATGGAGATAGATAAAAATACAAACAAATAAGGAGAGAGAGTGAGATGGAGAAAAATAGGGGGAGATAAAGAGAGGGAGAGATAAAGAGGAAGATAGAGGTAGAGATAGAGATATGGATGGGAGATAGAGAGACAATGAGGGAGGGGTAGATGAGGAGAGATTGAGAGAGGGGACAGAGGGAGAAATATAGGTATAGGAGGGAGATGGAGAGAGAAAAGAGTGGAAAGAGGAGGGAGAGGAGAAGAGGGGGGAAAGAGGGATATAACACAATATAAATAGAGAGAGAGGGAGAGATATAGACATAGAGTAATATACAGAGATAGAGAAGGATAGAGAAAGAGATTAGAGAGATAGGGAGACATAGGTAGTGAAAGATATTAAGAGAGTAGTGAGATAGAAATAGAGAGATAGAGCAGTTAGATGGGTTGAATAAGAGAGAGAGAGAGGTAGAGATAATGAGATATGAATATAGTAGGAGAGATAAGGAGATAGAGATAAAGAGTGCAAGAGTGAGAGATAAATAAGGTGATGGAGAATTAGAGAGAAAGGGGGAGAGAAATACAAAAGGGGGAAGATAGAGGGATATAGATAGAGATAAAGATAGGAAGAAATAAATAGAGAGTGTTTGTATACAAGTGAGATACATATGGAGAGAAATATAGCTCAAAGAGAGAGGAGATGTAGATAGATATAGAAAGAGATTGTTAGGGAGAGAGTGAGAGATAGGGATAGAAAAAGGGAGGGATGAGAATACAAAGAAAATATAGATATAAGTTGGGAAAGATAGAGGGAGTGAGAGAGATAAATATAGAGGGAGAGATAGAAAGAGGGTGAGGAAGAGGGAGAGGGAGAAAATGAGAGAGGGGGAGGTGGAGAGATAGAAAGACCAATATAAAGGAAGTGATAAATAGAGAGAGGTAGAGAGAGGTATATGTATATAAAGAGGGATATATATATATGTATGTATGTATGTATGTATGTATGTATGTATGTATGTATATGTGTGTGTGTTTCGAGAGAGAGAGAGAAAGAAGGGAAGCAAAATGAGAGATAGAAGAGGTGATAGGAATAAGTAATAAAGAGAGAGTGAGAGAGAGGGGAGAGATAGTTAGAAATAGAGATGGAGAGGTAAAAATAGGGCATGTGTCTATTGCTCTCTCTCTCGCTCTCTCTCTCTCTATGTGTGTGTGTGTGTGTGTGTGTGTGTGAGAGAGAGAGAGAGAGAGAGAGAGAGAGAGAGAGAGAGAGAGAGTACAATATGAAGGTGAAAGAGAGAGACATCCAAGGATATTTAAGGAGATAGAGATAGAGAGGAAGATGGAGATGGATTTAAATAATAAATGTAAAAATTCTTATTGATAGTTTCATCTTAAACAATCAAATATATTAGTGGGAGAGCAAAGTGATGTTGATCAATATGTTTGAGAGTCTCGATTCTATGTATGAAGGGAGCCTCATATGCTTATAGGAAATCCTCTAGTCTATTTATTGGTGAAGCTTTAAAATTACCCTATAAATTAAAAAAATCCTAAATCTAGGAATAATTGAGTGATTTTATTGATTTGTATGTACATTGAGTAGTTTAAATTACTCACTTGAACAATACATAGAAATCAAATTTTAAACATATAATTTATTATTTATATATTATATTTATTATATACTATATTTATTATATATTATTATGTAATAAGTATAAAAATCTTTAAAAATAAAGATTAAATGTCTAAAAATTCTAAATATATAATTAACTAGTTAAACATTATATATTTTTTTGCTTGGTAATGGGTCAAAGCCGAATTGCTTTTGACTAGATCTATGAACCAATGAGACCACATTTTTGAGGGGCCTCATCCTCATATTTGTTCGGCAATAAAACCCTTATATATTCTTATGTCATCCTGTCTTCCATGTCCAGGCATCACCTTATCTCCCCATTGCCTATATGTGGGACACATGGGGCTTGAGCAGACTTAAACCCAAGACCTCTCATGTAGGAGGCTCGCAGCTAACTATTGTGTTGTGGGCCCTACACACACACGCACGCGCGCGTGTGTGTGTGTGTGTTATACTTTAAATAGAAAATAAAATTGAACAATAAATATATTTAAATGTATAATCTTATTTTATTATATATAAGTACCCCTATCATCCCTCACATTTATTTCTAATATAACTTTTTGTATCGTAATACACTATTCCTCAATATTTTCTTAGTTAGTGTTAGCATTATAGATGAATTGATTATGTGTTGCATTGATGTTTTGTAATTGATGTCAACACTAATTGTTATGGTTGGTTACTGACAGACAGGTTTTGGTTACTGGTAGAAGATCTAGTGTTACCGGCAGAAGAGACTATCTGTTGGACACTTCCAGCATGTTTGGATCAATGGAGTATGATTGATTTCATGTGTTACATGCTTCTGGAGTATGTTTTGGTCAGTTGGTATTGACTTGGTAACCGGATGTTATCATACACTCTTGTAAACCCTTACCAGCATGGGTTTGAGGTTTAATCGGTAGAGCTTTCACTGAGAAATCTTGATAGGATGCATAAGTGGTGTTGGTGCGGCTTCTAGATGGATTTTAGGATGCTGAAGATGTTCTTTGATCGTGCCTCAATTAAGTGAAGATATTTCTTTGGCGTGGTGGACCCAGATTAGGTATGGTGCCTATCTAGGTTATGGATCAGTATCATGTCAACGTGTTCTCTACATGTTACCGAGATTATTTATGGATTGGTTATTGTTGTTTTGGTCTTAAGCCGACATGGCATATGATTGTAATATGGGTATATGTAATGATCTTATTGTAATATCTTTTAGATGGCCGACCTAATTGGTTTAGGCCTTAGGGTTGGTATAAATTGATGTAATATCTCATTGTAAATAGGGCATCGTGGTCGTGAAATGTAATATCATATGCGAAGGAGATTTGGTCGATCATAGGTGATCGAATTGGGATTAAGGAAGAGGTAAAAGGCCTCTGGTATTGAGCTTAACCGAGACTGTAATCAAGCATGGTAGATGCTATCTCTGGCAATTCATTATTCTGGGTTGTTGTCCATTTATCTTGAGGTGGTTATAACCTCTTTATAGTGAGTGAGACTCTTTTGTAATGAGCAGTACACTCTAGGCAGTGTGTCTTCCTGCATGTGCAGACCCCTCATTGTATCACATACTTTTTGTAGAAGTATCATCTAACCGTGGGTAGGCTTCCCACCGTGGTTTTCCCATGTACAAATCATGGTGTTATGTGGTATGGTTGCATTGTGTTAATTCTCTATTTCATTGTTAAGTTTTATTGCTTACCGGTATCTGTTTCTGATATTTCAGTACTTAATGTTTATGTGATCCAGTTAAAGGTTATTAAGTGGATTAATTGATATAATCTGTCGACAACTGATTCACCACCCCCCCCCTCTCTCAGTTGTTCACCAGTTATCCTAACAGTTAGGTCTAAGTTAATTTACATTTTCTTTTGTGTGCCCCATTGAATTAGTCTAGACCACACAAACGGAAAAAGTATTTATTTTACCATTATATATAATTAAGTAATAAGGCGTGAAAATTATTAACCTAAACCTTATATGAATAATCGAGAACTTAAGCTTTAAAGTCTATTTTATATTATGTATAAAAATATTAAAAATAATTCTTTTAAAATATTATTAAAATAATTTAGATTTTACTATTTGAATATATAATAATATCTGTATACAGAAATGAAAAGCATTGACTTATTTTTTAATAAACTTCTACATTAATTTAAAAATATATACAAAATTATGAATGCCCTTACTTCCCATTATTAAAAAATTTTCTTACTTTTTCAAAAGATTCACAAAAATAATTTAAAAAGTATATTTAGGGAAACCTTTTAAAAGGATATAAAGAACTGAAATTTCATTTCATAAAAAATGTCATTTTCTTTTCATACATTTACTATTTGATCTTCCTCTTCCATTTGTGGTGTTAGTGCTGATTTTTTTTCACTACATTGTGTATTGAAATAATATGTTTTTATTATTAAATAATCTCCCATTTGGCATGACTACTATGAAGACCCATTTACATAAATGACAAGGAGGATATCAATAAAGGAAATTGATATGCTACATTTCCTTATGACAAAAGTACACTTAAATTAATGAAGTATCTCACCAAGCTTGATTCGTATGATCTTTGAAAAAGATAATAGGCTTAGCAAAGAATTAGGTAAATAAATGAGCGGAGAACCAAAAAACAACACTGGGAGAAAGAAAAATGGTGATTACAAAATCTAATAGCCAGGAGTCTTTCAATCATCTTGCACTACTCTTATAGGTTATGAACTGTTGATTTGCAAAGTGAACTAATCTACTTCATAAAGGGGATGCCTTAAACATAATTAAACTATAGTGAATATTTAGGACGTAATGTCTTCAAATGAATCATTAGAAAACATAATGGAATAATAAATATTATTTGTAGAAACCATTCCACATAGGAGTAGGGGAGAGGATCCAATACGTGCGCAGGGTCCTAAACATGTTATAGTACATGGGTATTTAAGGTCCTAGGGTCCCACAGGGGCACACCAGATCACCTAGTACGTGTACTCTTTTGATCCAATAAATTTTTTTTCAAACCTAGCTATGAATTAGGATTAATTTGGCCACATTTCTAAATACAAAACAAAGCAGTCAAACAAGCACAACTATATCATTCACCAGTTGCTCATAATAGTGATAGTTTTTTATGTGCACATAAGTGGGCCCCTTGCATAACTTATGTGTGCCCACATTAACAAAATATATTGATACCATTTACTATCATCTGAGGCATGACACCCTAGTTATAAACCAAAGTACCAAAAATAGTCTGCCACGTAAAAGACCATCGACACAAAATGAGCCCACCATAGATAACTACACCCTACAACTAAGACCATGTATGATTTCAATTATATGTCCTAGTTCACATGTATTTGGGCCCTCTATCCATCTCTACAACACACCAACTAGTCACCTCAACGCACATCTACTAGTCACTTCACCACCTGCATCCACAATAAAAATTGTGTAAGGCCACCATTTTTCATTTAAAACCAATAAAATTGAGCATAAATGGTGATATGAAATGGGCACTACAAATGCAATCAACATTCAAAATTTGAAATGGCAAGGGTGTGGACATTAAAGAGGCTGCCCAAAAAAGTATTACTTTTAAATCATACAAAGAGTAATGAAGTTATATCATTTGACTCACAAAGAAGACACATAAGGCATCAAAGAGGAGTAGGAAGACACAGAGGGCATCGAATAATTCAAAGAAGACACAACAATCTTCTAGGTATTTATCTTCTTCCTATTTATAACTAGTCTTATTTTCAAACCCATTCTTTCCCCTTAAACCCGAATTATTTTACATCGTCATGGTTGTTTTTTTCCTTTATTTAGTTCCCTTCATCCATTACTTATTGTTTCACTTAACTAATTATAGTATTCATTTTCTTACTTAATCATGGTTTATTTAGTGCCTTAAGCCCTCAATGTTACAAGGAAATGTTCATGTTCAATGCTATAACCAGTTTTCTAAACCCTAGTTGTTTTCAAGTTTTGATGTTCATCACTATATGTTCATTTCATGTTCCATTGTTTCCTTCAATTTTATTTCCTGTATAGTTTATGCTTACCCTTATTGTTTTACATCCTAATGATTTATTTGGTTCCCTTCACCCATTAATTACTATTTCATTTAGCTCCCTTCACCTTATCAAATTACAGTCTTTAGGTAAATAATTGGTCATGGTTTATTTAATGCCTTTTGTTGACGATTTTTCTTGCTAACTTCAGTCCTAAGGAGAAATAAAACTTCTAGTTTATGGGATTGAGAACCTAGAGTATACAACCTACACTATCAATAGACTGAAGACAAGAAAATATAACAAGACAAGGCTTTCATAGCCTTCTTCACTTCGAGCTCCATCAGACTCAAGAGGGTATTCCTAGTTCTAGGCCTGCACTGATAATAACCTAATAACAACAACAACCTATAGGCCTATAGAAAATTGATTGTTCTTAGATACATAAGATCAGCTTAAACATTATTTCATATTCGAGCCTAATCCCACATACTTTGTAAATAACTTCAAGAACAAATAACTTATATGTCTCCTGTCATATACATAAAGGGATGATAGATCAAAACAAATTCCTTCCAGCTCAACTTTTATACCACTCAAAACCCCAAAGAGACATATCTAAAATAACTTAAACAAAAAGAAAAAAGTAGAAAAATGAAAGATGATTTTGATTATAAGTGGTATTTGATATTGCATTAGGATCCTAAATAGATAGGTGCTTATCCATGGCCTTGAAATCAGATATGCAGTTGCAATAAAACTCTTATTAATAAAAATGATTTTAACCAGTAGATTCAACACATGTTAATGCCTTACATTAACAAATCTTCTTTTGTTGTCTTGAAATTTTTTTTATAGATCCTTATTATATTACTACTTAGTTCACAGTAGTATGCATACAAATTTTACACCCTTGGTGACCAAGCTTGATCACTAACCTAGTGAAACATGGAAACAACCTCCCAAGTGTGGGACTTGTGGATTGTGAGGTTGAGTCTCCGGAGAATAGGTCAGCTTCCTATTCAATCTTAGTGCAGCTGTTGGACCAACCCAACATTGGTAAAACTAATCTATGCTCTGACAAGGAAAAGGGAGAGAGAGGAAAGAGAGAGAGAGAGAGAGAGAGAGAGAGAGAGAGAGAGAGAGAGAGAGAGAGAGAGGGATTGCATGGAAGAAGGAAAAAAAGGGTTTGCACCTAGATTAAAATTTGATCTACCCCCACCTGTAACTGCACAGAACATCAATAAAATTGTTCAAAAGATACACTAATTTCTATCTAAGTCTAGCTTTCTAAGACTGAGTCAAGGTTGGAATTCTTAACAATGGTAAAGGGATTAACAATGTTCACAGATGCCACTCTATGAGGAGTCAACACTATCATAGATGCTAATAAAACAAGAAAAGATGCATTCATACAAATAAGTAAGAGAAATACACAAATTTGCATAAACTAAAACTAGGTAAGGCAAGCAAATTCTATTAATGCAGAGGCAAGGTAAATTTTTACAATCGTAGAACTCATAGACTGTTGTAAGAGAAAAAGAGGAGAAGATCATGAGAAAAGGCTACAAAATTATCTTTACAGTTCAGACATAACTGAGATGGTTACAATCAAGAAACCCTAACCCTAACCAACGTTAGGTTACACAAATAACTGAGAGGGGAGAAGATCATATTGAAAAATTTGATAGTGTTTTAGAACAACCTCTAAAAGTCCTCTTTAGCATGAAAAAAATGAAATCCCCACAAATCAGGGAGAACTCTGCACACATGGCATGGGTCTGAGTACATCTACAGAGCCAAAAGTCTCCATATCGCATTGAAGAGGGCATGGTGGCATCAAAAAATCGGCCTGCAGGGTCCAATATGGAGTAAAGAAGGCGATCCCTAGTGGTTGGATGAGAATCTAACCAAGAATGAGGCGTCGAATGAGCAAGAAGAACGTATTGACCATCGAGTTGACAACAACCCGCCTACAAAATTTCAAATGCTAACAGCTCAGATGAAGTTCAAATGCTTGTCGTTGATTTAGATATCTCGCGTGCAGATGGACGTGCAGGATCTTGCCAAGAGAGTGCCAAGGGTCTAACAAAAGAATAAGTCGTGGCCATCAGATCAGGCTTCAAGTGATCATCGATGATCATGACTATGCCACAAGCCAACTGGCCCCACTCAAAAATTTCAGAGTAACATGGCCTTTTGACGAAACAAAATTGCCCTTTACTGCCAAGAGAAGTCTTGGCGAAAAGGCCTCTATCATCTGTCATCGCTGACGTGGCCACTGAGTCATCGGGACCATCATCTGCCCTTTGACCCTCTTATCCCGCAGGTCCTTTTGCCTTGTATTCTTCTTAGCGCGGGTTAAGAGGGTTCACATACTTGTCTTTGGAACGACTTACCCCACGCGACCTTTTGCTTTGATCACAATGCAACGCAAGATAAGGGGAAACTTATACACAATATTAGTATATTACCCCGCATGACCCTTGTTCATTGAATCTCTCTGCTATGCGATAACAAAAAAAACACTTGCGCCTTGATACCTCTTATCCTACACGACCCTTCGATTGACCATTTTTGCCTCACAGGATAACAAAAAAAATTACCTACTTTGTTATTCCTTATTCCGCACAATGTTGCATTGTGCCTTGATCTCAGTGTGGGGTAAGGAAGGGGAGAACTATCTTTGCTTTCTCTCTTATCTTGCACGATGCTTATGATCACTTTTTTCATCCTACGGTATAACAAAAGGACTTACCGCTAACCGAATAACACGCTACGGTAAATAGCTTGATGCAGTCAATAACACGCAATGTCAATACAAGATGGCAAATAACATGACGTGTTATTCACATGAGATGTTGGTGTTACTACAAGGAACGGTTCGATAACATATCGTGTTATTGATGAATCACATAACCTTCGTGTTATATATTCTTTGAAAGATAAGAAGCAGGTAACTATGAAAAGTACGATAACATGACATGTTAGTCACACTAACTAACATGATGTATTATTGACACTGAAATCTCTGAACTGATCTTTGCAAGGGGTTGGCAAAAAATTTGCCAACATTTTTTGGTGACTCAGAGGGGGCCCTAAGCCTACTTAGGGAAAGACCAGAATTCTTAGATATCCATTGGGCATAGAGTCAAGGCCTGAAACAAAAGATAAATCTCTGCACCTGTAACCTAGATTACATCAAAAAAATTTGTCATACTAAAAAAAGCAAACTATGCTTGTGCACTTCTAGAAAGGAAAATTGAAGATGAAATACAATATGTCGAAGAACTTGGAGGAAAATAAATCCTACACTACCCTATTCTAACGACCAATCAACTTGAGGCTGCTAAACAAAACCATTCATAGATTGGTTAAAGTAGCTTCCCTCCCTAAATAAGGAAGGGTGATTTACATGGCTCTGAAATAAAATACAGAGTTGGGAAAGTGAAGGCAGAACCATAAATAGTTGTGAGAAACCATGCAACTTGGAAACAAAAATACATACCCCAAATTGATGATCAGACACATTGTTGATCTAAGATACACTTGTGACTTGGGTATGTGGCTCTACAACTTCCTTCTTGGCCCCAATCAAAGAGAGAAATCTAACTAGGCAACCCCTTCATCTGACAAAGGTTGATCTCTCCCTGTTGGCATGCTCTTGCTCAACCGCCTCCATAATCAAAATCTGATCATGCTGGCCAAATTGCCCCCCCCCCCCTCAAGGGGATGAACTCAACTTCATTGAGGTTGGCGCAAAAATTGTCAATTATATTTGAGAATATGTGGAGATGAAGGTCACGATCAAACTTGACATCTACCACATGTTCTACATCAAAATCAGAGAAAAGAAAATTTTCTCTCTCAATCAGCTCTGATTTGTGCTCTTGTTCACCTTAGACAACCACCTCATGCAAGTCATCATCTTGACTTTTCAAAAGCTAAAAGTCATCATTCGATTTCTCTTGGACCTACATAGAACAAGGTAGCAAAGTGTCCAAACTTGAACAAAAACCTTCCAAGTTGTCCCAAAAAGAGTCCTCTTTCAACTCCTCCTCACTCTTAAAACACATGGGATTGACTTGGGCGTTATTGCACCTCTCTTAAGGGACTAAAAAATGGGAGTGAGAGAAGAACTAATTTCTCCAAATATCCCACAGTCACTAGGACTAACTTCAGGCCCCTCCTACAAGGAATACACCACTGGCTCAAATGAAGGAAGAGCTCCCTCATCCTCAATGAAGGAGGGAAGATGATCAAGATTGATCAAAGCTTCCTCCTTGTTGCATTCTTCTTTCTTGGTGTCCAAATGCTACAAGTTTTCTTCTTTTTGTTCCTCCAGCATCTCAGGCTCCACCATGGAATCCTTCTCACGAGAAGACCGCCCATCAAAATTTAGAAGAAGATGGCCAACATCTACCCTCCAGATAACAGGCCCACCTTTGCAAAGATGGATCTCAACAAGGCTAGACCATTGAGGAGCCTAGAAAATAGACTCATGCACATCCATTGCTAGCATTCCCATGAAACTTGGGGCATAGAAATTAGAGCTCTCTTGGATAGGCTCAATGTAAGGGTAGATCTACTCAAGGATAGGCTCCTCAAAAGATCCAGGAGGACTCCCCTGTCTGAAACTTGGAAATCTTCTTTTAGGGGAAATAGGAGCAGAGGCCTCTGCCTACCTGATTCTGACCTCTAGGGTTGCCAACTGCTTGATCTCTTCCTCTCGCCTTGTAGAAGCAAGATACTGTACAAGAAAGGCCTCATGTTATTGTTGAGCTTGCAACTCTTGTTTCTTCTATAGTTGAGATTGATAAGCAAGCTCCTCTTGTTATTGTTGTTGGTAAAAGGCATCCTCTTGTTGTTGTTCCCAGAGTTGTTGCTACTTGATCTCATCAAGTTGTCTTTTGCAATCCATCATAGTATCTCTTATCCCTTGAGTTGCCTGTGACACCATAGCCTCCACAAGGAGGGCTCTTTCGTCCTTTAGGGATGGGCTAAGCTAATAAGAAGGGTGAGCAGGGGTGGTTGGGTGGTAAGCATTAGGAAAATCCCCACCTGCTGTTGGAACAAGGGTATTTGGGTTAAAACTAGGAGCAGTCCTAGTTTGTTCATATTGGTAGATTGGGGAGGGCTGATTGGTATTTTAAAAAGATGGAGGTGAATAGAAATTACACCCATGGTAGAAGCTCATATTGAAGCATTAAAAAGATTATATTTGTTACATGAAATTCTCAAAAGGCAAAAGATCTACCCTACCAGAGAGAAAAGGTGACATACCAAGATCACCAAAATGGCTTGAAGTTAGGTGCTTGAAGAATGACTGCCTCCAAAGACTTGCAATTGAAGAACACACCAGATCTTCAGGTGTTTTGAGCACTAAAATTATTTTAACCAGTAGATGTTGTAGAGATTCATCAAGTATGTGATTTTTTGCCTCTAATGGCTGAGTTGCTGATCCACACACCAGGATCAACAAAAGATATGACCAGTGGCTAAGATTTTGTACCCTAGATGGTCAACTATGAACTAAAAGTTCAACAGTCCCACCAGGCATGCCAAATATTGTGGTATGGCCGATGGCTTGAAGTGGAATGGTCTGAATGCTAAATCTCGTTTGAATTCTTAAAAAACTTGTTCCACCGGGCTTGCCAAAAACTGTTGTCACAAAATTTTGAACCCTTAGTGACCAAACTTTATCACTAACCTTGTGAAACATGGAAACAACCACCAAATGTGGGACTTGTAGAATATGAGGTTAAGTCTTCGGAGAATAGGTCAACTTCCTATTCAGTGTTAGTGTAGGTGTTGGACCAAACCAACATTGGTAAAACTAATCTATGCTTTGAGATGGAAGAGAGAGAGAAAGAGAGAGAGAGAGAGAGAGAGAGAGAGAGAGAGAGAGAGAAGGAAAAAAATGGTTTGCACCTAGAGTGAAACCTAATCTAACCCCACCTGTAACTGCATAGAACATCAATAAAACTGCCCAAAAGATACACTAATTCCTATCTAAGTCTAGCTTTCTAAGACTGAGTCAAGGTTGGAATTCTTAACAATGGTAGAGGAATGAATAATGTTCACAAATGCCACTCTAAAAGGAGTCAACACTATCATAGATGCTAAGAAAATAAGAAAATATGCATCCATACAAATAGGTAAGAGAAATACACAAATTTGCATAAACTAAAACTAGGTAAGGCAAGCAAATTCTATTAATGCAGAGGAAAGGTAATTTTTTACAATCGCAAAAGTCACAGATTGCTGTAAGAGAAAAATAGGAGAAGATCTTAAGAACAGGCTACAAAATTGCCTTTATAGTTTAGGCATAACTGAGATGGTTACAATCAAGAATCCCTGACCCTAACTAGGGTTAGGTTATAAAAATATCTGAGAGGGGAGAAGATCAGATCGACGGATCTAATAAGATGTTAGAACAGCTTCTAAAAGTCCTTTGTAGCATGGCAAAAATGAAATCCCCACAAATAAGAGAGAACTCTACACACACGCCATGGGTCTGAGTACATCTACAGAGCCAAAAGTATCCATATCACATTTTAGAAGGCATGGTGGTGTCAAAAAATTGGCTTGCAATGTTCGATCTAGAGTAAAGAAGGTGATCCCCGGTGGGTGGATGAGAATCTAACCAAGGATGAGGTGTCAACTGATTTCATGAAAAACATCTCAACCATTGGGTCAACAACAACCTGCCTGCAAAATTTTAAATGCTAACAGCTCAGAGGAAGTTCAAATGCTAGCCATTGATTTGGCGATCTCACACACAGATGGGCGCACAAGATCTCACCAAGAGAGTGCCAGGGGGCTAACGAAAGAATAAGTCATGGTCGTCAGATTGGGCTTAAGTGATCATCGATGGTCATAACTATGCCAGGAGGCAACTAGCCCCACTCCAAAATTTTGGAGCAACATGACCTTTCAGCCAAACAAAATTTCCCTTTTCCGCCAAGAGAAGTCTTCGCTAAAAGGCCTCTATATGAAAATTGGGCCCACTAAGCCCATAAAGTCGTCTTCCACTGCTGATGTGGTCGCTGAATCATCAGGCCCATCATCCGCCCTTCAACCCTCTTATCTCGCATGGCCTTTTGCCTTGTATTCTTCTTAGCGCGGGATAAGAGGGTCCACATACTTGTCTTTGGAACTGCTTACCCCGTGCAACCTTTTGCTTTGATCACCATGTAGCATGGGATAAGGGGAACCTTAGCCACAACATTAGTTTGTTACCCTGCATGACCCTTGTTTGTTGAATCTCTCCTCTGCCAGATAACAAAAAGAACACCTGCACCTTGATACCTCTTATCCCACACGACCCTTCGATCGACCATTTTTTCCTTGTGGGATAACAACAAAACTTACCTTCTTTGTTATTCCTTATCTCGTACGATGTTGTATTGCACCTTGATCTTGATGCGGAGTAAGAAAAGGGAGCCTAATCTTCGCTTTCTCTCTTATTCTGCATGATACGTATGATCACTTATTTTGCCCTACAGGATAAAAAAGGACTTACTGCTAGCCAAATAAAACATTGTGATAAATAGCTTGATGCAGTCAATAACACGCGATGCCGATACAAGATGGTGAATAATATGACGTGTTATTCGCATGAGATGTTGGTGTTACTGCAAGGCACAGGTCAATAACATATCTTGTTATTGACACATCACATAACCTTCATGTTATGCATTCTCCGAAAGATAAAGAAGCAGCTAACTTTACAGAGTATGATAACATGACATGTTAGTCGCACTGACTAGCATGATGGCTTATTGACACCGAAATCTCTGAATTGATCTTTGCAAGGGGTTAGCATAAATTTTGCCAAAAATTTCTTTTTCAATTTTACAAACCCTTACCATTTTACATCCTCGCAGTTTGTTGACATCCTTCATCCCTTTTTGTTCCATGCCCTTAACAATTTGCAATCTCCATTTTCTTACTAAAATCATGGTTTGTTTTCTTACTCTCTTTCAACGAAATTTTAGGTTTATTGTTTCCTTCACATTCATTTTATTTTGAATTCTCTAAACCCTTACTGTTTTCATGTTCTTATGTTCATTTCCTTCTCATTTTTACAAGCCCTTAATGTTTTACATCCTCATGGTTTACTAACATCCTTCATCCCTCTTTGTTTCACACCCTTAACATTTTGAAGTCTCCATTCTATTACTTAGTCATCATTTATTTTCTTACTCTTTCACCAAAATTTTAGGTTTATGGTTTCCTTCATGTTGAATTTACTTTTCAGTTCTCTATTCCCTTATTGTTTTCATGCTTCATGTTCACTCCAATATGTTCATTAATGTTCTATTATTTTCTTTACACTTTTTAAAACCCTTACTATTTTACATCCTCATATTTTATTTGCCTCCTTCATCCCTTTATTTAACATGTTCATTGGTTATTTATTTCCTTATTGTAGCAGACTTCAATGCATTCATTGACATTCTATTGTCCATGCATTGTTGTCAATACAAAAAAAAAATAGAAATGGAAGCATAATTCTTCTAGTCAAGCTTCACTATCATTGCACACAACTTATTGTCTTATAATTTTGAAATTCCTAGCAGTTACTCATAATTGTTAATTGTTTCATTTCATAGTTACCCAAAGTCTACCATACTAATTCTACTTAATGTTTGCATATGAGGAAGGGAGATCGAATGATGAAGCTATTGACATTGTGTTGTCATTGATCTCAACTGGTATAGTAGGATAACCGGTATAGGAGAAGAGTTGATGTGTTGTCATTGGTGACCATTAGTATGTAGAAGGATGAATCGGTATGTATTGGTATGCTAGTGGTGCAGTTAAGAGACTAGTGAGTAAAAGTTTATTGACATAGTGATACATGCAACTGGCATGAAAGATAAGGCATACTGGGAGGCTAATTGTGATGAAGAGGTGGAATATTATTTGAATCACATCAACATCGGAGGTGATTTGTGCAGGCCACTAGATTGCTAGTATGATGTTAACTAGCATGACTCCCACCGGATGAAGAAGCTATCACAAGTTATGTGATAGGTTGACAGAGTATGATGCTTTTGTGAGAAAGATGACATAGGAAAGACATCGAGACATATGTCATGTTGAAGATGTATCCTCCCCTCAGTAAAGTCACACTTGTACCGGCATAATGATTCCCCGAGATAGGCAGGTGATTGAATGCAGAGGCCGGATGAATAAGTGGAATATAAGGAAGCCTCCAGAGCATGACATCATAAATTCACACCAGATAAGAAAGTGAAAACATGGTGTGCTACTGGGACATTGAAAAAAAAAAAGGTGTTGAGATGGTGTATTTTTCATCTTGACAAACAGTTGAGAGGAGAACCGATTAGATGAAGAAGGGTGCTAGTGAGTCTGCAGGAACATACATGGAGATACCGGGATGCCGATGAAGGTTGATGCAGGACAACTGGAGTATGATTACTTGGTGTCATCAATGTGTTTCACAAGCAAGAAGGAAAGTATGTTGTCCACTGGTAGACACATCACCCAGAATCTGCATTGGTGATAGTTGACATGTTATCTCAACCGGTGAAACATTAGAGAAGAGACAGTCTCACCTGATAAAGAGAAGTGTAGCAAATTGAAGGATAGGGAGCGTTGACGGGGTAGCTATGTTGCTGGTAAGTGAACATATTCACGAGGTGTTTCACCAATAGAGAAGTGAAGTGCAGACGTAAGGGTTACACCGGCAAGATAGAAAAGGTGATGGCAGGAAGGATAACCGGCAAGGTGATTTGTGTCGGTAGGGTCAATGAACCGGTATGTGTGTACTGGTTATGTGGGTGGTCGGTGACTAAGCTGAACCGACAGAGCAGTGTACTAAGGAGGATATCGACAGTATTGCCATGTGGAGGTGAAGTGGAAGACTTGCATAGGTCAGTGTAGAGTAATGATGAGGTAGTTGGCAATTGGTCTAACATTAATGGTGACTGTGAAGCTCGAGGGATTTTTGCAGAGGGGTTGTGGCTCGAAGCAGGATAAATCTGACCGTATGCATGGTGTGCACTGATCAATGCAGATTGTCTGGATGTAGATTGAAGTTGTTGAAGCAATCCATCGAGTCATTAATGGTAATTGGCCAAGAGGTGTGCCGACAGATTGGTTGTAGGTTGTTGAAAAAGGAAGGCATGTTCTGAAAGGCGTGAAGATGGCAAAAATGTGCAGGCTGACCATCACTGAGTCGAGATCTAATTAGATCTAATTGGATTTTGTGTGTTTTGTGATCTGTCAAGAAAAACCTAAGGTGCCAAGTTTGAATATGGCTTTTGGCGGGAAGACTAGAATATAAATATGCAAACCAAAGATATTGTTAGTGGTTGCTGGCTGGGAGAGGATATAACTGCTATGAAGTGATTGAGTGTTGAAGGAGAGAGTGTTGATGAAGGAAAAGAGAGAAAATCAGTCTCATCAAGAGTCAGAGTGTGAGAGAGAATCAGGTTGAAGAGTTCAACTGATAAGAGTGAGGCAACTGGTAATCAACCATTAAGTCTGACAGAGGAGGAAACTGGTGGTGACTAAACCAGCATAGAAGAGCCATAGCAGATTGCCAAGAAGGAAAGCTATGGACTGGAAAGAATCAGATGATAGATATCTGACTGATTTATCAAGACCGATCGTGGAGAGAAGCCAAGCAGTTGAGAGAAGAGACGACCAACATAGAGAACTAGTAGAGTGTAAACCGGTAAAGCAATAGTAGAGAGAGGTGAGCCGGTGTAGCAGTGAAGGTGTCTCACCAGCAGAGTAAGGTATATGAAATGGTTGCAAGATTCACTTGTAATAGAATAACTACTTTTGTATTTGAAGCTATCATTGTGATCACTAATTTGTAGTGCGGTGCAGGGGTTGTATCTCCTTTGGATTGGTGCCCATGAACTAGCAGGGTTTGTAGCTCCTTTGGGTTATAGCCCATAAATCAGTTAGGGGTTGGTGCCCTAAATCAGGGTTTGAATCTCCTTGGGTTGGTGCCCTAAAATTTGTATTATATTTCATTGTGAGGCTGGATTGGAGCAGTAGACTCCAACAACATTGCTCACTGAGGTTTTTCCAATCTTGGGTTTTCCTCATACATATTGGTGTTATGTGATGTTCCTTTGTGTGTGATTGTATTTGTATCGGTCTCCCAACTTACCGGTATGTCTATATTGAGTTAGATCAGTGAACTGGTATACTCTCATAAGATAGTTATAGGGAAAACATTAAGAACCACTGATTCACCCCCCACTCAATGGTGCATTGTGTCTAACAATTGGTATCAGAGACTAGGTACCCTGTTTATCAAGCTTTCTCTCGCTTGGGTAGATCATTTCTAGGACACAATGTTTTTTATGGTTCAAACTATTCCATCTGGAGTTGTAGAATGGAAGTCTACTTGTCCTATCTAGGGTTTGATGTATGGATGTCAGTAGTTAATGGCCTTCCTAGGAATGTTTGTCCTCCCACCTGCTCTGAAGAAGAAAGAAGATGCATGTACAATAAAGAAGTCATGAAGGCTATATTTAGTGGGCTCACCGGTGATGTCTCTTCACAAGTGGATAAATGCAGATCGACAAAGAGTCTATGGGATAGACTGAATAAGCTGTATGGAAATGAACCCTGCACCACTGAATCAGTTTGTGAGAGTGAGAAGAACAATGCAACAGAAACATGTGCAGATGACCGAGGCAGATCAGATTGTTGCAGTAGCAATGGTGATGAGGAGACTCATCTCTTCATGGCCCATGAGATAGATATTGATAATCACATATCAAAAGGGGATAATGTAGATAGATCCCACCAATATGATGTGTTTAGCAGTGACAATGAAGAAGATGAAGAAGAAGGAGACAAGGTAGAAAGATCTAGCCGCCAAGATCTATTTGTAAGTGATGATGAAGAAGCAGAAGATGCAGAAGTTGATCTAGAAGGTGAATTTCTAAGTGCCCTTGATGAATTGAAAAATATTTTACATGAACTTAAGGATTACAAGAAATCAGTTCATGAAGAATGTAGCCAGTTGAGAACATGCCTTGAAGATTCAAACAAAAAGGTCAGTGTATTCACCACTCAACTAGATGAGGCAAAAAGAATGGCGGATGATTTGAACTCTATCTTGCATGCCAAGGAGAGAAGATGTGAGGAGTAGCTGCTAGATATGAAGAGTAGGGACAAAGGATGTTAGGACCTGAAAAGTGAAATGGAGAATCTAAGAAATGAATAAAAGTTGTTTAAGAATGTTGTGGTTCTTGAGCAAAATCGGTTGATCAGATGTCTTGAAGATTCTGAGAAATGTATCTCAATGTTAAAGACTCATCAAGATGACACCATGAAGTGCAGGTGCAATGATTTAGAGTCAGAGCTAGATTCCCAAAAGATAATATGTGAGAAGCTGCAGCAAAAAGTGGAGACTAAAGGAAATGAATATCGTAATCTTAAGGATGAAGTTTCAAAGCTTACTTTAGAACTTGAAAAGTGCCAAGATGAGCTCAAACTGAGAAAGAAGTATGATGGTGGAACTGAAGGCTTGGATAAGATTTTAAGCCAGCAGAAACATTCCAAGGATAATGGAGGATTAGGATGGGGTATCAGTGAATGCTCTACAAGCAAGGAGACCTCCCACAAAGATATTCAATTTGTCTCCTCAAATGGACATGGAAAGGGTCAAACCTTCATTGTCAGAAATGCTCCAAAGAAAAGGATAGATCTGACTACATTTGGTGAGGACATGAAGTTGAGGATAAAGAATGGTGCTACATGGAGGAACAATGCAGATCTGAAAGGAAAAGGGAAAATAGGAGAAGATAGCTTCTCTAGAAGCAAGAACATGAGAAGACAGCCTAGAAGGCCTTCCACCAGTAGAAGACAAGGAGATGTTGTTTCCCACACATCAAGTCAAGTGTGGAAGAAGAAGGGATCTGATGGAAGACCTATAGAGAATGGACAACCCAGGATCCATTCCCGGAGAAGCAGAGATGGAGATGCCAAATTGGTAAGGTCACCTCATGTTTGGTAGAATAAATTTGTAAGTAATAAGCCTCCTTTCTCCGATTATTGTTTTGCATGTAAAGATTATGGCCATAGGGCAGAAGAATGTAAAATGAGGTGTATGAATAGATAGAGTGTTCTTCCTAGGTATAATAAATCAGGTGGCTATAGATTTCATGCATACAAGCAGAATGTTTCACATAGTAGAAACATGCAAGTTCCCTTTCTCGATTATGCTAACAAGAATCTTTGTGTTGCTTCTAACAATGTACATATTGTGTTTTATAACTGCAATGGATGAGGTCATAGAAGTTATGAATGCGGGAAGAAGAATGTGCATTCCTATGGAAACCGGTGGATCAATCTTGCTCAATGTGAGAGCAGTTACAGGGGATATGAGTAGCATAGATGTTCTTGGAACAAGAGGAGAAATGTTCAAGCACAATCAAGGAATTCAAGGAAACCGGTAACCAGCCACAATTGCATGATCAGAAAAGGAAGAGAAAACCGATATGTTAGAAGGTTCCCCAATCATGAGATTGCCATGGATATTGTATGGTACTATAGCATTATCTGTAGAGAGAGGACCAATGAAGAGAAGGTCAACACTACTCCCAAAACTGTAGATGTGGAAAGGAAAGAAATCAAGCAGACATGGAGGAAGAAGCCGGAAGATAAGAGCATGGACCGGAATTGTGCATTCAATGCACAAGTGATATCTCTCCTATGGCTTAAAGGAGATGCAGGACTCAGGGGGAGTTACATGTTGACCAAATCATTCACCTCCTTAGTGAAAGTGGACAAGGAGATGAACAAGATGTTGTCGGTAAGAGGAAGAAAATAAGGTGGCAATGTGTGTGTAATTACCGCCTTGACTACACATGGAAGATGGTTTACTGCTACAGGTGAAATGAATGGTAGCAAAGATAATTGGAACTGAGAGATAAAGGTAAAGAGGAAAGTGTCCCGGTAGAGATAAGAGACCGGTATATGCAGCATGGTACCGGCATGGATGTTGATCAGTGTTGCAGGTTATGTAAGTCAATGAGTTGAGGGATCAATGCAGTAACTTTGGTAGCCTAGATGGATGATGTTATGTCTCAGGTGATATTGGAAAGGACCTGAATGACATGTGTTGCTTCGATTGCTGACCTTATGTGCATACATCTTTATGGGTCAACCGGTTGGATATGTGACTTGCAGTTGGCATTGTGGTCATGATGATGGATGTCATAGGTATAGATGTGTGTCCCAGTTTAGGACCTGTATGAATTGATGAAGATCAAAGGTTTGTGTATAAGGAGGATTTCAGGGCCACACTTCAGATTAATATCAGATATACTGAACACAAAAGCAGATCAAGCAGATGATTGATAATACTAGAAAAGAAATTGCTCATCTGACTATGGGTCATCAGTTGAAAGTAAGAGAAGTCTGGCAAACTGGTAGGACCTCATGCACAAGTGAAGAAATTCATTTCCTCAACTGGTTCTGAGTGAAAGAAGGAGAGAGACCAGTGTATGTTGTTAAGGATTGTTTGGTACCTGAGCTTTCCATCTCAAGTGTTGATGATTGAGATGATGTTGTGCATAATATTCAAAGAGGGAGATGCACCTGGTAAAAAAGGTGAGAAAGATTGTTGACAGTGCCCTTTGCCATTGTTGTCAAAGGGGAAGAAAGATATTATAGTCTACCGGATACTACATGAGTTGACATCAATGCCAAAGGGGGAGATTGTTGGCATTGTGTTGTCATTGATGTCAACTGGTATAGCAGGATAACTAGTATAGGAGAAGAGTTGATGTGTTGTCATTGGTGACCATCAGTATGCACAACGATGAACCGGTATGTACCGGTATACTAGTGGTGCAGTTAAGAGGCCAGTGAGTAAAAGGTTGTTGACATAGTGATGCATGCAACTGACATGAAAGATAACGCATACTGGGAGGCTAATTTTGATGAAGAGGTGGAAAGTTATTTGAATCGCATCAACACCGGAGGTAATTTGTGCAGGCCACTAGATTACTAGTATGATGTTAACCAGTCGAACTCCCACTACATGAAAAAGCTATCACAAGTTATGTGATAGGTTGACAGAGTATGATGCTTCTGTGAGAAATCTGACATATGAAGGACACCGAGACATATGTCATGTTGAAGATGTATCCTCCCCTCAATAAATTCACACTTGTACCGATAGAATGATTCCCTGAGATAGGCAGGTGATTGAATGCAGAGGTCGAATGAACAAGTGGAAGATGAGGAAGCCTCCAGAGTATGAGATCATAAATGCACACCAGATAAGAAAGTGAAAACAAGGTATGCTACTGGGACATTGAAGAAAAAATAAGGTGTTGAGATGGTGTATTTGTCATCTTGACAAACCAGTTGAGAGGAGAATCTGTTAGATGAAGAAGGGTGCTAGTGAGTCTGCAGGAACATACATGGTGATACCAGGATGTCGATGAAGGTTGATGTACAACAGCTGGAGTGTGATAACTTGGTGTCATCAATGTGTCTCATCGGCAAGAACGAAAGTATGTTGTCCATCGACAGACACATCTACTAGAATCTACATTGGTGATAGTTGACATGTTATGTCAACCGATGAAACATTAGAGAAGAGACAAGCAAGATAAGGTTCTCACCTGATAAAGTGAAGTCCAGGAAACTAAAGGATAGGGAGAGTTGTCGGAGTAGCTATGTTGCTGGTAAGTGAACATATTCAGGAGGTGTTTCACCGACAAAGCAATGAAGTCTAGACATAAGGGTTACACCGACAGGATAGAAAAGGTGATGGCAGGAAGGATAACTGACAAGGTGATTTCAGTCGTTAGGGTCAGTGAATGGGTATGTGTGTATCAGTTATGTGGGTGGTCGATGACTAAGCTAAACCGACAGAGAAGTGTGCCAAGGAGGATACCAACAGTAATGCCACGTAGAGGTGAAGTAGTGAACTTGCACAGGTCAGTGTAGAGTAACGATGAGGTAGTTGGAAGTTGGTCTAGCATTAATGGTGACTGCGAAGTTCGAGGGTTGTTTGCAGAGGTGTTGCAGCTCAAGGCAGGACGAATCTGACCATATCCATGGTGTGCACTTATTGATACAGATTGTCTGGATGTAGATCAAATTTTTGAAGCAATCCATCAAGTCATTAATGGTGATTGGCCAAGAGGTGTGCCGACAGATTGGTTGCAGGTTGCTGAAAAAGGAAGGCATGTTCTGAAAGGCATGAAGATGGAAAAAATGTGCAAGTTGGCCATCATTGAGTCAAGATCCAATTAGTTCTGATTGGATTCTGTGTGTCGTGATCTATGAAGAAAATCCTAAGGCGCCAAGTTTGAATATGGCTTTTGGCGGGAAGACTAGACTATAAATATGCAAGCCAAACATATTGTTAGTGGTTGCTGGCTGGGAGAGGATATAACTGTTGCAAAGTGATTGAGTGTTGAAGAAGAGAGTGTTGTTGTTGGAAAAGAGAGAAAATCAGTCAAGTGCTCATTGAGATTCAGAGTGTGAGAGAGAATCAAGTTGAAGAGTTCAACCGGTAAGAGCGAGGCAACCGCTAGTTGGCCATTGAGTCTGATAGAGGAGGAAACTGGTGGTGAGTAAACTGGCATAAAAGAGACATACCAGATTCTAGAGAAGGGAAGCTGAGGACCGGAAAGAATCAAATGATAGATATCTGACTGAGTTATCAAGACTGGTGGTGGAGAGCAACAAAGCAGTTGAGAGAAGAGGCAACTAGTAGAGAGAACCGATAGAGTGTAAACCGGTAAAGTAGCAGCAGAAAGAGGTGAACCGGTGTAGCAGTCAAGGTGTCTCACCAGTAGAGTAAGGTATATCAAAAGTTTACAAGATTCACTCGTAACAGAATAACTACTATTTTATTCGAAGCTATCATTGTGATCATTGAGTTGTAGCTCGGTGCAGGGGTTGTAGCTCCTTTGGGTTGGTGCCCATAAACTAGAACGGGTTGCATCTCCTTTGGGTTGTAGCCCATAAATCAGTTAGGGGTTGGTGCTCCTTGGGTTGGTGCCCTAAATCAGGGGTTGAAGATCCTTGGGTTGGTTCCCGAAACTTTGTATTAGATTTCATTGTGAGGCTGGATTGGAGCAGTAGACTCCAACAACATTGCTCACCGAGGTTTTTCCCATCTTGGGTTTCCCTCATACATATTACTGTTATGTGATGTTCCTTTGTGTGTGATTGCATTTGTGTTGGTCTCCCCACTAACCGGTATGTCTACATTGAGTTAGATCAGTGAATCGGTATACTCTCATAAGATAGTTATAGGGAAAAGATTGAGAACCACGTATTTGCCCCCCTCTCAGTAGTGCTTTGTGTCTAACAATTGGTATCAGAGACTAGGTACCCTATTTATAAAGATTTCTCTTGATTGGGTAGATCTTGTCTAGGACGCAATGGTTTGTTTAGTATCAATCCCTGCTCCAGTTTTTTATGGTTCAAACTATTCCATCTGGAGTTGTAGAATGGAAGTCTACTTGTCCTCTCTAGGGTTTGATGTATGGATGTCAGTAGTTAATGGCCTTCCTAGGAATGTTTGTCCTCCCATCGACTCTGAAGAAGAAAGAAGATGCATATGCAATGAAGAAGTCATGAAGGCTATACTCAGTGGGATCACCGATGATGTCTCTTCACAAGTGGATAAATGCAGATCGGCACGGAGTCTATGGGATAGACTGAAGAATCTGTATGGAAATGAACCCTACACCACTGAATCAATTTGTGAGAGTGAGAAGAACAATGTAGCAGAAACATGTGCAGATGACAGAAGTAGATCAGATTGTTGTAGTAGCAATGGTGATGAGGAAACTCATCTCTTCATGGCCCATGAGATAGATATTGAGAATCACACATCAAAAGGGGATAATGCAAATAGATCCCACCGGTATGATGTGTTTGGCAGCGACAATGAAGAAGATGAAGAAGAAGGAGACAAGGTAGATAGATCTAGCTGACGAGATCTATTTGGAAGTGATGATGAAGAAGAAGAAGAAGATGCAGAAGTTGATCTAGAAGATGAATTGCTAAGTGACCTTGATGAATTGAAAAATATTAGAAATGAACTTAAGGATTACAAGAAATCAATTCATGAAGAATGCAGCCAGTTGAGAACATGCCTTGAAGATTCAAACAAAAAGGTCAGTTTATTGACCACTCAACTAGATGAGGCAAAAACAATGGCGGATGATTTGAAATATACCTTGCATGCCAAGGAGAGAAGATGTGAGGAGTTACTACTAGATATAAAGTCTAGGGACAAAGGATGTCAGGACCTGAAAAGTGAAATGGAGTATCTGAGAAATGAATACAAGTTGTTTGAGAATGTTGCGGTTGTTGAGCAAAATCGGTTGATCCGATGTCTTGAAGATTCTAAGAAATGTATCTCAGTGTTGAAGACGCATCAAGATGACACCATGAAATGCAGGTGTAATGATTTAGAATCAGAGCTTGATGCCCAAAAGAAAATATGTCAGAAGTTGCAACAAAAAGTGGAGACTAAAGGAAATGAGTGTCATAATCTTAAGGATGAAGTTTCAAAGCTTACTTTAGAACTTGAAAAGTGCCAACATGAGCTTAAACTGAGAAAGAAGTATGATGGTGGCACTGAAGCCTTGGATAAGATGTCAAGCCAACAAAAAAATTCCAAGGACAATGGTGGATTATGATGTAGTATCGGTGAATGCTCTACAAGCAAGGAGACCTCCCACAAAGATATTCAATTTGTCTCCTCAAATGGACATGGAAAGGGTCAAACCTTCACTATCAAAATGGTCCAAAGAAAAGGATAATTCTGACTACAACCGGTGAGGACATGAAGCTAACGATGAAGAATGGTGTTGCATGGAGGAACAATGCAGATCTGAAAGGAAAAGGGAAAATAGGAGAAGATAGCTTCTCCAGAAGCAAGAACATGAGAAGGCAACCTAGAAGGCCTTCCACTAGTAGAAGACAAGGAGATATTGTTGCCCACACATCAAGTCAAATGTGGAAGAAGAAGGGATTTGATGGAAGACCTGTAGAGAATGGACAACCCAGGATCCATTCTCAGAGAAGTAGAGATGGATATGCCAAATTGGTAAGATCACCTCATGTTTGAAAGAATAATTTTGTAAGTAATAAGCCTCTTTTCTCTGTTTATCATTTTGCATGTAAAGATTATGGCCATAGGGTAGAAGAATGTAAAATAAGGTCTAGGAATAGATAGAGTGTTCTTCCTAGGCATAATAAATCAGGTGGCTATAGATTTCATGCATACAAGCAGGATGTTTCACAAAGTAGAAACATGCATGTTCCCTTTCCCGATTATGCTAACAAGAATCCTTGTGTTGCTTCTAAAAATGTAAACATTGTGTGTTATACCTACAATGGATTAGGTCATAGAAGTTATGAATGCAGGAAGAAGAATGTGCATTCCTATGGAAACCAATTGATCAATCGTGCTCAGTGTGAGAGAAGTTACAGGGGATATGAGCAGCATAAACTTGCATAAATGGCATGATCAGAAAAGGAAGAGCGAACCGATATGTTAGGAGGTTCCCCAATCATGAGATTTTCATGTATGTTGTATGCTACTATAGCACTATCTGCAGAGAGAGGACCAATGAGGAGAAGAAGGTCAACACTGCTCCCGAAACTACAATTGTGAAAAGGAAAGAAATCAAGCAGACATGGAGGAAGAAGATGGAAGATAAGAGCATGGACCGACATTCTGCATTCAATGCACAAGTGATATCTCCTATGGCTTAAAGGAGATGCAGGACTCAGGGCAAGTTACATGTTGACCAAATCATTCACTCCCTTAGTGAAAGTGGACAAGGAGATGAATAAGTTGCTGCCAGTAAGAGGAAGAAAATGAGATGGCAGTGTGTGTGTAGTTACCGCCTTGACTACATATGGAAGATGGTTTACTGCCATAGGTGAAATGAATGGTAGAAAAGGTAATTGGAACCGGGAGATAAAGGTAAAGAGGAAAGTGTCGAGGTGGGGCCTTCGACGTTTCGGTCAATGCACAATTTGGGGTTTTTTTTGACACGTAGGACAAATCAAGTCAAAACACGTGATAGATGCATTCGACAAGGGAAAAAATCATGTTTTGGGGTTGTCCAATCAGGTGTCGATTTGGGCAACAAAAAAAATTGGTTTAGGGTCCACATGGCTTCCACCCTCTGAAGTTAGGGTGTGCATGTATCCACACCTCTCCCCTACTTGATAGATAAATACATCTAAATGTCCTTTAGCACTGAACTCTAAAATTCAGAAATCTTTACTTCTTGCCCTTTGATCATTTATTCATATTTTATAATTATATAATTAAATTCTATTTGAAAAGGGTATATTACACTTTCTTAACAAGTATTCACTTAATGGAGAAAGTAAAAATTTTGCCACTATAAAGATTTCTTTTCACAATCTGATTCTCTCATGTAGTTTATATTCTTTCATCTGTGTTGTCTTCTTTCTTTATTACAACCTAGCACTCCATCACAATTAAGTTGCATTGCATCATAGTGCATTGAAGAGTCCATGGCACAAGAGACTAGGAAGAAAGGAAAAGTCCAGATGATGTACATGAGTTTGTCCTTGATTATGGCTTCAACATTTCCAAGGTTTCACTTCAATATCTCTTCTTGAAGTTAATTAGATTACTAAATTTTCCTTTATGAAATTTCTTGTTGAGAAAATTCAAATTGCCTGGGCTTTTTTTCACAAATGTGGTTGTTAGTGAAGTGCTCAAATCAAAATCTATCAAGGAGATCTTTAATTTCTAGATAGCTTGTTTATGTTGGAAAAATGTTTTCCTTTATTTATTGAATCTACATTAGATCATTGATCAATTAATTTTGAGATCCTTGGACAATAAGGATTCTATCTCTAGAAGGATCAAATGAAATGGCCCTACTCAACAAGGGCTTGTGAAAGTGTATGTATAATTCAACTCCTAGACCTATTGGCCTAGATGCAACCATGAAATGGGATCAATGAGATACAAAGACTCTTGCAAGTAAAATCCCCATTGCAAACTAATGATAGATATTCCAAGTTATCAATGCAAAAATCTCAAAGGAGGCTTGGGCTACATGCCTGAACCAAAACTCTTTAGCCATAGGAACTTGAATATGATTATTGCGCAAGAATGATGGAAATCATATACCTCCTCTTTGTCAGACACAATGCACCATTAAGAGGGGGGTGAATCTGTGGTTCTTAATCTTTTACCCTTTAACTAACTTATGTGTGTATGTCAGTTATGGGATCTAACACAATGGAGACATACCGGTTAATGAGGAGACCAACTCAAAACAATCACACACAAAGAGACATCTCATAACACCAGGATGTGCGAGGAAAACCCAGAATGGGAAAAACCTCGGTAAGCATTGCTACTGGAGTCTACTGCTCCAATACAGCCTCACAATGAAAATTGTTACAATATTTAGGCCACCAACCCAAGGAGCACCAACCCCTAACTTGTTTATGGGCTACAACCCAAAGGAGCTACAACCCCTGCACTGAGCTACAACTCAGTGATTACAATGTAAACTTCAAATACAAAAGTAGTTATCTTATTGCAAATGAATCTTGCAACCATTACATATATCTTACTTTGTCAGTGAGATACCTTCTCTGCTTCACCGACTCACTTCTCTGCTGCTCTTCACCTGCTGCTTCTTTGCCGGAAAGCCCTACTGGTACACCTCTCCTCTTCTTCTTCTTTGTTGGATCTCCACCTTACTCTTTGCTTTTCACCGGTATAACACTTTGTCAGTTCTCTGTTTGCCTTCTCTGCAGCCTCCTTCACTTCTACTTTGTCGATATGAACACTACAAGTTCTTCTCTCCTACTGATTGAACGCTACAACCAGGTTCTCCCTCACTCTCACTCACTTCTCAGATGCTCCTTAAGCACTTGGCTGATTTTCTCTTACATGCAGAAGTCTCACACTTCGCAGTAGCACTATGTTCTTCTATGCAACAGCCACAAACAATCTCATTGGCCTTCATACTTATAGCCAGGTTTTCCTGCCAAAGCCCAATTCAAGATCAGGCGGTTAGGGTTTCCTCACCATCCTCAAGGAAAACCAAATCCAATCAGATCTTGCTCGATCTGATCTCCCTGACATCCATCTGCACGAGTCTACCATCAACGCGCCTTCCAAAACATGCATTCCTTCTTCAGCAACATGCAGACAATTTGTCTGCATACTTCTTGGTCAATCATCATTAATGGCATGATGGGTTGCTTCAACTACTCTGATCCACTCAATCAGTCTATCCTCGATCCTCTCTTGTTTGTTTAATCTCGAGTCGCGCACTTCTGCAGCTTCACCTCGAGCTTCACAGTCTCCTTTAAAGTCGACCAACTCTATACCTACCCCGTCGATGTACATTCTATCTTCATCTGGTGCAAGCTCGCCATCTTGATTCCATGTGGCATCCAAGTCGACCAACTCTGCCACATTGACTCTTCATGTCGTCCACATAGGATCACCGACCAAACATTCTACCAGTTCCTCCTTTCTGGTGGTTTACCAACTCTATTGGTATCTCACATTCTACCGGTTCACTCATCATGTCTGCACTCTATTGAACTATCGATGGAACACTTAAACTGGTCTTCAGACATGACTAACCTAAGCATGCACATTCCCATCAAGTGGGAAGTCTTTTGTATTTGCACCTTGTCCATATTATCATTGGGCTTACATGCCGGTTACCACTCTTGATGACACCATGTCATCAACCTTCACAAGACTCCATCTTCAATTAGGTCAATCTACTTTTGACTACATCTTCTTAGTGTTGCCTTCTCCCTGATCAATGTTGTTCATTCCTCTACCAGTTTGTCAAGGTGACAAACACTTCACATTTCCTCTGTGCTGGCATCTCAACATGCCTTCTCTATCGGTCCAGTGCATAACCCTGATCTCATGCACTTAAGGCATTCCCTCAATTCACCGGTAGATCCAGTGTGATCCTTCAAGTACTTGCCTTTACCTCTTCACTCTTATCTCACCTAACTATAATGCACACAATACATAATAGGAGATAAGCTCCACTTACCGGTGGAGTAACACCTTGTCTTTTGCATATTGCAGTGCACTTCATGTGACTTGCTTGTTTGTGCAACATCTCTTCAAACAGGCACATGTGATCTGGTGTGAGCACATTCACTGTCAGTCATTGCTTCTTATGATGACTGCATCTTCATCACAAACAACCGCTCAAACACCTCTCTATCTCATCACACAAGTCAGGCACTAACTCGTGTACTGGTGACACCTGAGGTCATCTTCCTTACCTTACCAGTGTACTGCAACACAAGGTGATATCTGAGATATCGCATCCTGTACTCCTTCATAGAAGTGTTGCACACACATTTCTTCTACCGATAGTCATCGCATACCGGTTGACATCAATGACAACACAATGCCAACAATCTCCCCCTTTGGCATTGATGTCAACACATGTAGTATCCGACATGCTACATAGTCTTTTCTCCCCCTTACTGTGATCCATGGATTCACACACATGTAGTATCTGATATACTACAAAATCCTTCTCCCCCTTTGACAACAATGGAAAAGGGCACTGTCAGGATATTATTTCTCTTCGTATGTACCGATCATTGACAAAATACTTTCTCTCCCTTTGTCTTCATTGGATGCATCTCCTCCTTTCATACCACTTGTTATCTTATCACTAACTGTTACATCTTCTCAAGTCACAACACTTGAGATGGGGATCTTAACCATCAACTGACACCAATTGAGTATGCAGATCCGAAGCCATTTGAACTCAATTTGCAGAAAGACTGATACCAATTGTTGATGTGTTAGTGGATACTACTCACCTGTCGGTCAACCTGCAACACCTCTACAATTTCCATCTCCTGCAGTTTGGCAGTCAGTATCCTTGCAAGTTCAAGCAAGTCAACTCTTCATTATGAGGCTCTTGAATTCCCCCTAAGTCATACATCTCAGGTTCTTATCATCGGTCAGGTATAATACCGAGACTCTAATCTTCACCATATACCGATTTAGTTGTTCATATGTGATCATTTGATGATCCTTCAATTCCATTATATCCACCACAGCCTATGACATGATCCTAGATCTTCACAATGCTAGACCATGTTATCATCATGTCAAGAATCAAACCAGTTAACCCAAAAGCATGCAAGCATGCATGATCAATCACAGGGCCAACAAATGTCTTTCAGGTCTTCATCAACACCTCCTGAGACATAACATCACTACATGCTATCGGGGCTATTGCAGTGATCTCTAACCTCATTGTCTTACACACCTTGCAAGCACCTATTAGCATTTATGTCGGTAACATCCTGCACATACCGGTTAACAATCCAACACTGATATGTAAGTGTGTAGTTAATGCAGCCTCTACACACACTTATCTTTTCATTTCCATCCTTCATATTGGCAACAACATGTTCTTCCATGTTGCCTTCTTCATTGAGGGGGTGAATAATAAATTCAATGTACTGCTCCCCCTAAGATCCTACATCTCCTTTAGGCTTTAGGAGATATCACTTGTGCAATGAGTGCACAGTGTCGGTCCATGGTCTTCTTCCTCCATACCTACTTGGTCTCCTTCATCTTCTTGTTTTTAGGCTTGGGAGCAGGTCTTTCCTTCTTCTGTTGATGGGTCCTTCCATTTCCTGATTCTCCAACACAGCCAAAAGTAGTTCTATAGTAGCACACAACATCCATCCCAACTTCATGTTTGGGGAATCTCTTGACATACCGGTTTGACCATCTCCTTCTGGTCATGTTGTTGTGACTAGCAACCGAAACCGGTGGACTTCTTGCACCTGCAAGGACATTTTTCCTTTGATTCCAAGTTGGTTTCTGACTTTCACATGCTCTATATTCACCTTTCTGCAGAGCATAGTTTCTGTACTGGCCTCCATATGATTGTAGGTTCCTTTTCCTGCATTCAAACTCTTTATGCCCAAAACCATTGCATTTATGACAAACAACATTTACATAACTCAGAGAGGGAACATGCATGTATCTACTCCTGGATACATTTTGTTGATGTGCATGTTGTCTATGAGATCTTATATTGTTCTTTCTAGATATCTTTCTACATTCCTCTGCTCTATGGCCATAAGCATTGCATGCAAAACAGTAACCAGTAAATGATGGCATTTGACTTACAAATTTGTTTTGCCATGCATGGGGAGATCTTACCGGTTTAGTATCTCCATTTCTGCTTCTTTGAGAATGGATCCTTGGTTGTCCATTCTGTCCAGCTCTTCCATCTGGTCTCTTCTTCTCCCACATTTGCTTTCCCCTGTGGGTGGTAGTATTTTCCTGTCCTCTCCGCTACTTTCTCAACTTCCTGCTTCCAATGAAGATGTCTTCTCCCATCTTCCCTTTACCTTTGGGATCTGCATTGTTCCTTCCTCTTGCAGCACCGATCTTCTTTCTTGTCTGCAAGTCCTCACTGGTTGTATCTAGATCAACCTTTTTCCGGGGTGCATTTCTCACTGAGAAGGTTTGGCCTTTGTTTTCTCCATTAGGGGAGACAAACAAAATGTCATTGTGAGGGACATTCTTGCTAGTGGAGCATTCACTGACACCACTTCCTAAACCTTCAGTATCCTTGGCATGCTTTTGATTCTTCAACATCTTGTCCAAGGCATCACTACTGCCATCAAACTTGATTCACACCTTGAGCTCATCTTGACATTTCTCAAGGTTAACTTAGAGAACCTCCATTTCTCCAAGCAGCTTCTGATTTTCTTCGTTCTTCACTTCTAGCGTAGATGCTAGATCTTCACACCTGCACTTCTTGATGTCTCCTCCTTGAGACATCAACTCTGAGAGGCTTTTCTCAGATTTCTCAAGGCATTTTGTCAGCCAGTTATGCTCCACTATAGAAGCATTCTTGAATAGCTTGTATTCCCTTCTAACTCTATTGAGTTCTTCAAGTGCATTTACAAGCTCTCCTTGAAGGTCAACTTTTGCTTCATCCTCTTCTTCTCCTTCACTCCAAAATAGATCTTGATGGCTAGACCTATTTGCCATGTCTTCTTCTTCTTCATCATCACTGCCAAACACATCATGTCGGTGGGATCTATTTGTCTTATCATTCTGAAACGTGTGCACCTCATCATCTGATTCTTGAGCCATGAAGAGGTGGGTTCCTTCTTCATCATTACTGCTACTGCAACAGTCTAATCTGCCTCTATCATATGTGCATGTATCTGTTGCACAGTTCCTCTCACTTACACCGATTGAATCGATGGTGCAGGGTATATTTCCATACAGCTTTTCCAGTCTATCCCATAGACTCTTTTTTGTCTTGCATCTGTCCACTTGTGAGGAGACATCACCTGTTAAACCACAGAGAATAGCCTTCATGGTTGTTTCATTGCACTGGTTTATTCTTTTTGCATCTGAATCGGTAGGAGGACAAGCTTTACTAGGGTATCCATTTATAACAGACATCCAAACATCAAACCTAAGAGAGGACAGGAAGACTTCCATTCTACAACTCCAAATGGCATAGTTTGAACAATCAAACATTGGAGCAGGGATTGACACTAAACAAACCATTATCTCCTTAGACCGGAATCTACCCAAGCTGGAGAAAGCTTGTCTAGCTGGGAACCTACGCTCTGATACCAATTGTTAGACACAATGCACCACTGAGAGGGGGGTGAATCAGGGGTTCTTAATCTTTTACCCTTTAACTAACTTATGTGTGTATGCCGGTTATGGGATCTAACACAATGGAGACATATCGGTTAGTGAGGAGACCAACTTAAAACAATCACACACAAAGAGGCATCTCATAACACCAGGATGTACGAGGAAAACCCAAGATGGGAAAAACCTCGGCGAGCAATGTTGTTGGAGTCTACTGCTCCAATCCAGCCTCACAATGAAAATTGTTACAATGTTTAGGGCACCAACCCAAGGAGCACCAAACCCTAACTTGTTTATGGGCTACAATCCCTGCACCGAGCTACAACTCAGTGATCACAATGTAAACTTCAAATACAAAAGTAGTTATCTTATTGCAAATGAATCTTGCAACCATTACATATATCTTACTTTGTCGGTGAGATACCTTCTCTACTTCACCGACTTACTTCTTTGTTCCTCTTCACCTGCTACTTCTTTGTCGGTAAGCCCTACTGGTACACCTCTCCTCTTCTTCTCTGCTGGATCTCCACCTTACTCTCTTCTTTTCACTGGTATATGGCATGATGGGTTGCTTCAACTACTCCAATCTACTTGATCAGGCTATCCTTGATCCTCTCTTCTTCGTTTAATCTCGAGCCGCACACTTTTGCGACTTCACCTCGAGCTTCACAGTCTCCATTAAAGTCGACCAACTCTATACCTGCCCCGTTGATGTACATTCCATCTTCATCTGGTACAAGTTCGCCATCTTGATTCCATGTGGCATCCAAGTCGACCAGCTCTACCACCTTGACTCTTCATGTCGGTCCATATAGGATCACCGACCAAACATTCTACTGGTTCCTCCTTTCTGTCGGTTTACCAACTCTATCGGCATCTCACATTCTACCAGTTCACTCATCATCTCTCCACTTTGTTGAACCATCGATGGAACACTTAAACCGATCTTCAGACATGACTAACCTAAGCATGCATATTCCCATCAAGTGGGAAGTCTTCTGTATCTGCACCTTGTCCATATTATCGTTGGGCTTACATACCGGTTACCACTCTTGATGATAGCATGTCATCAACCTTCACAAGACTCCATCTTCAATTAGGTCAATCTACTTTTGACTACATCTTCTTAGCATTGCCTTCTCCCTGGTCAATGTTTTTCATTCCTCTACCAGTTTGTCAAGGTGACAAACACTTCACATTTCCTCTGTACTGACATCTCAACATGCCTTCTCTGTCGGTCCAGTGCATAACTCTGATCTCATGCACTTAAGGCATTCCCTCAATTCACTGGTAGATCCGGTGTGATCCTTCAAGTACTTTCATTTACCTCTTCACTCTTATCTCACCTAACTATAATGCACACAATACATAATAGGAGATAAGCTCCACTTACCGATGGAGTAACACCTTGCATTCTGCATACTACAGTGCACTTCATGTGACTTCCTTGTTTGTGTAGCATCTCTTCAAATAGGCACATGTGATCTGGTGTGAGCACATTCACTGTCAGTCATTGCTTCTTATGATGACTGCATCTTCATCACAAACAACTGCTCAAACACCTCTCTATCTCATCACACAAGTCAGGCACTAACTCGTGTACTGGTGACACCTAAGGTCATCTTCCTTACCTTACCGGTGTAGTGCAACACAAGGTTATATTCGAGATATCACATCCTGTACTCCTTCATAGCAGTGTTGCACATACATTTCTTCTACCGATAGTCATCCCATACCGGTTGACATCAATGAGAACACAATGCCAACACTCTTGGTATCGTGGATCCAAATGGCGGATGGATTCGATCCATCCACAGGCTGTGGGTGACTATGACAGATCAGTGACTGTGATCTGGATGTATTATCTCCAAGACCCGCCTGTCACCACCATTAACTATTTATACAATTGAGCAAGGCTCTCATTAGGTGGCCATTAGCCTTTTATTAGATACTGATTGGAGGGCACATTGAATCAAATAAAACGACATAGAGAAAGTCCTTGTATCTGAGAATGTGTGATGGGGAAAGTATAAATGCTCATAATTGTTAGTTCAAATCTTCTAGTAAGCCAATAGAAATAAATTGGGTCAATAATTTCTTAAGTTGGTCTGTCAACCCTACTAGCAAGTTCTCCATTCCATAATTTAACCAAATCTTTCTTGATTTAGTCATCTAAAATTTATTAAGTGATGACTTCTTAACCCAACACCATGGAGCAAGTTATTTACCTATTTTTGGGCTAAAGTTGTGATAGTGAACAAAGTTCCCATTCAAGTTGTACAGAGAATTACACTTGAAGAAATATGATTGGGTAAGAAGAAATAGGTTTGAAGATTTAAGAATATTTGGTTGCCCTATCCACATTCCAACAAAAAAGAAAGACAAAATAAGATGACAAGATTGTGAAGGCAATCTTTATCGATTATCATTGTTGGAAAAATTGTTATTGATGTCAAAGGAGAGTAGAACATAGTTACAACCATAGGAGAAAATCACATACCAAAGTACAAAGTACCCTTTAGTTATTTAAATATTCTTTTGACTGCTTGCACATGGGTTTCTTTTGGTGCTGCTTGAAAACATGTTAGCATGCCTACTGCTTGCATAATGTATGATCTTGATGTTGTCGCATATAGTAGGCTCCCAATCATTGATCTATAGTGTCTAATTTGCTTCAAGAGATTTATCATATTTGCTTAACTTACAATCTATAACCATGGGTGTGCTAACTGGTTTACAATCTTCCATCCTAAATTTCTTTTTTGGCAACAATCTAGCGTCATGGTTAACCAAGAAACAAACTTCAATTTCATAATCCACAACAAAAGCCGAATACATAGCAGCAAATCATGTTGCACACAAGTTCTTTGGATTAAGCAAAGATTGAAGTGCATTAAGATTGAATATGATCATCCCTTGTGCAATCAATATCTCAAATAATCTTGTTATGCACTCTATAACAAAGCACATTCCTATCAAATATCAATTCTTAACAGGTAGCAAAAAAGAATGTCATGTTGGTATACATTGCCACAAAGGAACAGATTGCAAATATTTTCACAAAGCCCTTTAGAAAAAAAAACTTTGAGTATCTCGAGCAGAAATTGGAAGTAATATCCTTCTCATCTAGTCACTAATTCTTAAGGAGAAACATGAATACAAGGAACTAATCATTGCATTGCCTTTCAGCTCCATACTCAAAAATAGATCAGTTGATGAATATGCTTTGTGAGGATAATGAGCATCTCTTTGACATTGATGTCAAATGGGGAGAGATATAGAAATGGGGCACATTACACCAAGGGGGAGAGCTATGTTCTTGTTGCATTCACGGGTTATTTCTTTGCAAGGTTGTCATCAATGACAAAGGGGGAGATAGTTGGAAATATCGTTGCCATTGATGTCAAAGGAAAGTAAAATACAATTGTTGTCATAGAGGGATATCGCATGTTGAAGGCCAAAGGCCACTAATCGCTCCCTTCGTGCATTTATTAAGATCGAAATGATGGCCAACCCTCATTCAATGCAACATTGGAAGTATCAGATGGGCTGACCCCCTGCGGGAAAATTAGAATTAATATTAATTGAGGCCTCCTTAAATGGGCTGACCCTCTTGGTTTGGTTGCCCCTCTTGGGGATTTGAAATAAATTTATTATTTGCAAATGGCCCAACCCCCTTAGTGTAGTCACCTAACTTGGGAGAAATTAAAATAAAATAAATTTATTTATTGCAAAATATGGACGACCCTTCTTGGAAGGATCACCCCTCTTGGGTGAAGAGGCATGAGGAGGGTATAAAAGTTGTGTGGGGGTAGCTGAAAGCACATAATAAAAGAAGTATCATTCGTATTCAAACTGATTTTGGAAAAAGAAAATATATATGAATAAGTTGTAAACAAATTTTATGAAGAAGACTCAAATGATCATCATCCATTGAAGTACAAATATTCAAGAAGGCAAAATTTTGTTCATTTGGAGGTTGATGCCCCTCAATATAAGAGATTTGTGTCTCTTGCTAAGTTGGTGTTTAGTAGCAGGGATTGGTGTCTCCATTCGATTGGTGCCTTCAAAAATTTGTAAGAGATTTATATTTTTGTGGCTGGAAGAGCAACACTCAAAGACAAAATCTAATATGCAAGTACTTTAAGGCCTTTGCAGAACAATAAGCACAAGGAAACCTACTACGAAGGTAAACCGTAAGAGAACCTTCTAAACTACAAGACTTAAATATAGCTGAAATGATTTATTATACTGCAAACTTTAGAGGGTGCAATGTGTATCTCTCATTCAAAAAGGTGGAATAAGAAACGATTATAAATGTAAACTTTGATCAATTAATATATTTGAGTACGGACCTGAAAGATATTCAAATGGATCCAAATTATGTTCAAAGAAAAAAACTTACGATAAATTCATGAGTCAAAAAAAATGTCAAAGATGACTTAAAATAAATTCTGTTTTGAAAAAATTCAAACCATTGGGCATTCCTATGGAGACCAAACTCAAAATCACCAACTGAAGAAAGGGGGATAAATAGCTCAAGTGCCATATCAAAATGTAGTAGGCATCATTTATGTATGCAATTATATTAATTTGGACTTATATTGCTTTTGCACTAAATACAGGAAGCCAACATATGGTAGACCCAGATTTTCAGCATTGGTGAGCTGTAAATCAAATTCTATGATATTGAAAGAAACATCACATCTTTCTTTCACTGGGTGTAGCATTGCAAAGGAATCCTCACAAGTCATAAAGTATTATGATGAAGATTGGGCTAGTCATATTGATAATAGGAAGGCTACCACTGGTTATTGCTTCCTTCCTCACAATGAAACAGTTCCATGAAACACTTTAAAATAAGTCGAAATGGCTTTGTCAAGCATACAGGAAGAATACATATTCGCTGCACACGAAACTAAAGAACTATTGTGGTTAAAAAGCCACCTGCAGATATTAGAGAGGGAGCAAGTGATATGGTGATTTCACGATGTGACTATCAAGTTGCATAGCACTTGCAAAAAGTGAAAATTTCAAAAAACCCAAAAGTTTTAAGAGGGAACAAATCACATAGATACTCGACATCATTTCATGAAGGATAAAGCATTGTGACTGAGTCTTTGGAAAAACACTTAAAGCGTAATTTTAGATCTACTGGAGAAAATAAAATTTAAAAAAATTGTTTAGTAGTAGACACAGGCAAATGTGAAAGTGAGATTTATATCCTGTATCTACACGAAATCCATGTAAACAAGCTTATGTGGATGTTAGGAAGACTACCGCTAATTAGTGTATCCTTCTTGGCAATAAAGCACACTTAAAAACAGTAAAAAGTGTCTTTGCCAAGCATAGAGAGCAACTAAAGAATCACTGTCGCTAAACAAGACTGCTTCAGAAATTGGAGAAAGTTCAAGTGATCCAGTGATTCTACAATGTAACAATCAAAGTTGCATAACATTTCCATGGATGGACTTGGTCAAGTGCCAAAGAATTGAACGAAAGAAGGCTGCTGCAGAAGGTTAGAATAGGCTGCCTCTATAAAGTGGAATGGGTAGAGGAGGTGCTTGCAGAAGTTTCATGGGAGCACAAATAACATAATATCCAGTATCATCTTGTAAGGGAAAATGTACATAAATTCTGTATCTATATAAGTGTTTCCATGAGACAAGTTTCAATCTTGAGACACACTAAAAGTAACTGTTCAGTAGCTGTAATTTCCCCAACTCAAACTGTGAGGATTAACAACATATTGGCAGTCCTTTCTTTGGTTTACCCAAGGGGAAGAGGACTTAGAGAATTATTGGGTAAGTGGTAGAGTCTTTGGCTTGAATTATATTCTATTCTTAGATTGTGGGCACATCTTTTTATGCATTTTTGTGAACTTAAGTGATTTCAAGTTGTGGGCATGACTTTTTAGGCAAAATTGACAAAAAGGCAAAGACTTAATTTGTCCCAAAGACTTAAGTTGTCCCCCTTTTATGTACTTAAGTGATTTTAAAAAGCATGTGACAAAAAGGAAAACGGGGTGTAAGTTTTCAAGGAGCCTATTGGCTCATTTTTAGGGTTTTAATGTGGAGCATTTGATAAAGAGGTGAATGATCAAGGGTTGAGATTAACTTCTCTTTGGGAGTTATTATATAACTCTCTAGGGTTCTTTAGAGCTCATTATGTTATTTTATTAGTTTGTTATCTATCGTTGTTACAATCTTGTCTTAAGGTCTGAAATTCTTGAGTATCCCTAGTTTCGGAGAGACATATGGGCTCCCCTTAGAAGGGTGTGTTTTGATGGAACAACTTTGGTTTGCGAAACCCTAGCACATCATATTTTAGGGCTGCAATTATTTATCAGGTTTGAAGGCAATTTACAGGTGAAATAATTAAGTTGTCCCCCTTTTATGTACTTTAAGTGATTTTCAAAAGCATGTGACAAAAAGGCAAAGGGGGTGTATGTTTTCAAGGAGCCTATTGGCTCATTTTTAGGGTTTTAATGTGGAGTATTGGATTAAGAGGTGGATGATCAAGGGCTGAGATCAATTTCTCTTTGGGAATTATTATATAACTCTCTAGGGTTCTTTAGATCTCATTATGTTATGCTATTACTTTGTTATCTATTGCTGTTACAATCTTGGCTTAAGGTCTGAAATTCTTGAGTATCTCTAGTTTCGGAGAGACATATGGGCTCCCCTTAGAAGGGTGTTTTTAGATGGAACAGCTTTGGTTTGTGAAACCCTAGCACATCATATTTTAGGGTTGCAATTGTTTATCAGGTTTGGAGGCAATTTAGAGGTGAAATACTTAAGTTGTCCCCCCTTTATGTACTTTAAGTGATTTAAAAAAGCATGTGACAAAAATGTAAAGGGGGTGTATGTTTTCAAGGAGCCTATTGGCTCATTTTTAAGGTTTTAATGTGGAGCATTGGATTAAGAGGTGGATGATCAAGGGCTGAGATTAATTTCTCTTTGGGAGTTATTATATAACTCTCTAGGGTTCTTTAGAGCTCATTATGTTATGTTATTAGTTTATTATCTAGTGCTATTACAATCTTGGCTTTAGGTCTGAAATCCTTGAGTGTCCCTAGTTTCGGAGAGACATATAGGCTCCCCTTAGAAGGGTGTTTTTCGATGGAACAGCTTTGGTTTGTGAAACCATAGCACATCATATTTTAGGGCTGCAAATGTTTATCAGGTTTGGAGGCAATTTACAGGTGAAATTCAGAGATACATGTGCAGATTTGGACTAACTACAGCAAGTTATCTTCATACTTCTGGTTATCATTGAGGACAGCAACAGAAAGGACAAGTTTATCAGACCTAGCGCTGGTTTATTGGGAGTTTGACAAGGTCAGCTAGGGTTTGAAGTCTTTTATGAGGACAGCTAAGGTTTGAAGATAAATTCTGAGGTATTTATATCTAAAGTTGCATCATTTGATCATCTTTATCTCAAGAAAATAAGAGAAAATCAATGTGAAGCACTTCTGAAATTTCTGGGGTAAAGTGATTTTATGTACTTTTCTATACTCAGGAATTTATTTGTTTTAGCAGGAAACTTAGTTTTGTAATCTTAATATATATGAGTTTATTGAAGAATTTCTTTTATGCAAATAGAGTTTCAGAATTTTCTGTGCCCTAGTTTTGGAGATGTTTTTTTTTTCTATTATCCCTATTTGGGGATATTACAGTAGCAGGCACAGGCTCTGTAGAACTGTTGGGTTGCAGACAACGAATCCATGTACAAGCTTATGCGTGCAACCTTATGTGGACACACTTTTGTAGATAGTCAGTTATGCCAATATATAACTGCAAATAAGTTAGTAGTCGTTTTTGTACAACCACTACAAAATAAATCCTTTCTCAATGGTGAAAGGAAGAGCTTTTAATCTGATCCTCTCCTATAATGCATATTTTCTCCCGAAGGCTTTATTCCTTTTACATTGCAGAACATTGAACAACATAACAAATTTATAGCCCAGCAAAAGAAAATAACTTGCAACTGTCATAGCTTTCTTTTTAGTGTTCACTTTACGTCAATTCACAGGCTTGAGCGCATAGCCTTTGCAGTACTGTTGACATGAACTACATGCCAGGAGTTGTTTAGCACTCCTCTAAGATTCCAAATGGTATCAACTTTCTCAGGTTGCACATTTGCAGCAGAATCAACCTGTTAAAATTCCAGACAGAGAGGTTTAGTGCACAACAAAAATGCAATTAGGAGTCTCCGTAAACAATTTAACAAAACTTGAAAGTGACAAATACAGTAAAAATGTGAGAATTTGAGCTGCTATTCACTGCAAGGAAACTTCAATACAGAAGAATTCTAAATTACAGAACACACAAAACTGTAATGCATAGCATCATATACACACCGCTTTGGCAATAATGTCAGTTGGGGGGTAAATCTCAGTTTGAAGTTCAAAAAACACCCATGACCACTTGTCACATTCCTCACTATCTGCCACATAAGGAACACCCCTCTTCTGATATCTACTAGCTTCTATCCATGTTTTACCTCCATCAACCGAGACATCCACCCTCTCTATTCCACGTCCTCCTCCAGACAAAGCATAGCCATGTATGTTAACCTGAAAATCCATAAACAAAACGATGTTTATTGTAATGTCCCCACTCTGAAATAGAATTTAATAATAAATAATAATAATAAAATTAAAATACAGAAGAATAAAAATAAAATTTAAATTGTAATATAGAACAATATAATTAAAGATAACTAGAATTTAATTAAAATAATCAATGGTCAAAAGATATGAAATGAAAAGTTGTGACTCCCTCAAACATGAGATATAAAAAGGACAAGAGAACCTCATTTGAGAGGTGATAATTTGGGAATAAGAAGTACAGATCTGATTTAAACAAGAAGTGCATATCTGATTGTGAAAGGTTGTGTCTCTTTCAAAGGGCAGAAATAATGAAGAGTTGCACTCTTTCAAAGGGTACTAATGGTGAAAGGGTGTCTCTTACCAAAGGGCATACATGATGAAGAGGTGTGACCTCTCCCTCACATTGAGAGACATAAAGGAAAGGAATCAAAGCATCCAGTGACATCACCATTGATCAGATCAGATCAAATCGAAACTGTTATTTAAGTTACAGGCAGTAACATCCTTGTTCTTGGTGGTATGCAGGGGGATGTGCTTAATATGTGTGCTTAACATATGAAGCCTGATAATATTCTTATGCAGAATTTAGTAGTAATATTAATAATGTTATAGACTGCAATATGTATGACAGTCATACTTAATTTCATATTATATTCATAATAATTGAAAGACAAATATATTCACAGTCTAAGTACTTAATCAATTCTAATTCTATTCCCCAAGGGAGACAGGTGCTGTTAGGGAGAGGCAGAGTAAATCCATTTACTCCAAGAAGAAAGAGCCCCAAGGATGAAAGGACTGATGTTCCTGAGGTCTGGGCTGAATTAGGGAGGTTGTGTCACAGTGCCCTTAACAATCCAATGCCCTCTTCTGGGATTAAGAATGAGAAGGGATTTGGAATTAGGACCAAATCAATGACAATATTAAGTTGAATTATGGGCAACTTTAATTATCTACTCTGAATTCATGTAATATACTAGGTAGTAATATATGTTGCTCTTTGGGAATTGATAGCCTCCTAATAGGGAACATTACATTTATCCATCAGCACAAATTTCAAATAAGCATAACCATTAAAATGTGCAACTTCTATTATGTTTTCATAATATTCCTGCAGATAAAAACAGCCACACAAGTATCATGTTGAAACACGTATCTACTGAAGCCAGTTTAATTATCCATTCCTCTTGTTCTCATACTCTGGTTATTTTATTTGATATGAATTCCTTCCCCTGTTCTTTCTATCAGGGTAATAGAAACTTACCTAAGAACTTAACCAGTGTAGGCACATTGTAGAGAAAATTATACATAACGTAGAAAAAAATTATGCACAAACTTGATTGGGACTTATAAATCAGACTGAGATTGAGTTTTTGCTAAAAAAAAATACTTAGAAGAACTGATGACAGAATGAGGGTGATAAGTGATGAGTCTTGACTAGCTGTAGTATTTTTCCAGAAGTTGAATTTTACAATCAGCTTTTGCCTACAAAAGGATCAAATTATCTCAAGAAAGCTAGCAAGGTCTACTTTAAAGAAATTAGTTATTTTGTAGAGTTCCAGAAAGTGTGATTGGTGATAGAAGGCAATCTGGATAAAAAAGTGACATTTCAAGTCAAAAGAGTTGCAGCACAAGATAGTCGAACCACTAATGGACCCAAAAATATCCTATACAGTCAAAAGAGCAATTGATTTCTCAAAGCAGGTCATGAATACAAGATCATGGTTTTGGGTGGTGTAGAACTTGTACATAGTTTGCAGACTCAGCAAGTAATCGCCGAGTCTGAGTATTTGCACCCAAAAACCCTCACCAAGCCACTCGCAGGTTTACTTGCACGCCTGTGCATTCCCAAAAATCGCCAAAAAGATAATGAAAAATCGCCTTCAAACTCATGAAAACTCACAGCAAGCTCATTGACATGGTCAAAGGCAGGTTGAACGCAAATTTACATGCGATTTCTATTGTTGTAGTATTTTACTTTTTGTTGTTGTAGTTGTGTGTTTCTATTATCATTTTCATGTACTTAGATGTAATCTCAAACTCCGTTATTGACCAAAAAGTTCCAAAATTGATTTGTCTTTAATTTTTAAGTTTGGTAATTAATATTATTATTATTCCCTCGAGGAAATTGGGATTTTTGTTAGATCAAGTTAAAATATTTTAAGCCGAAGTAAATTATCCAAGTTAATCATCGAGATTTTAAAAGGAATATTATGGGTTTTTCGAATCTACCTAAAAGAAATTTAATCTGCGATTTATTTCCTTAAAATAAAAATTAGATTCATTGCATGGTATGGTATTTTTATTTTATTTTTATCAGTAACATGAGAATTTTCAGCCTAGACTGAGCCAAGTGAGGCCACAAATATTGCAATTTTAAGAGCAATCGAATTGACTAAAATTTATCATCATATGAGTTTATATACATGTGTTGGTGGTGAATGGAGTACTTAAAATAGCACTCACTCGGTACACAATGAATAACAAATATCACACACATTAAAACAAATCAAAAACAAACAAGTAGTAAAACAACCTATCTATGTGGAAATGATGGAATATCCAACGTTCCCCCCTTATTACATTATTTCTTTAAAGTACTAATAAGAGAATTCTGAAAACTTGCAAACTTCACAAGTGCAAGAGGCTTGGTGAAGATATCAGCATGTTCCTATGTGGAGCAAAATTGAAGCCGAATGTTGTTTTGTTGAACATGTTCTTGAAAGAAGTGGCAATCAACTTCAATATGCTTGGTTTGTTCATGAAACACTGGATTACGAACAAGCTTGAGAACACTCTGATTGTCATAGTTGTTTGCCCTCTCGGGTGAATAACTTAAAACATAAAGCACGTAATGCAGAATAGTAACGCCATAGATATCAGACAAAGTATAAGAGATGTTATTCCATTCATAATCGTCCCCCCTCACAAGTTACATTCGGAAGTATATAAAGATACCGAGGGGGTGCGAGCGCCAACCGTCGCACCACAACTACCACCCCGCGGTTGCCAACTAACCAAGACAATTACCACTTACAACTTAATTAACTAGTTTTATTTTCATGTACAATATTGCCGCCAACATCATCCCCCCCAAAAGAAAAGAAGTCATCTCCGGAAGACTTAATACAAAATAGAGATGACATTACACAGAACTGTTGACGCCAGTTGAGCCCGGAACTCATACACCTGCTGCGTCCTCGCCTGAAAACCCTTTTCTGCTACAATTTGATGCTCAAGTGTGGATTTCACCATTATGGCTTCCTTTGACATCACAGTCCTCCTGTGCCTAAACCAAACTTGTCTGTAAAACATGCTTTTCAGTCTCAGCCTCCACCAACTGCTACTCCAATGATACTGTCTCCCTAACCAATTTGTCCTCGATAGCCACCCGTGCTGCCCTCGCGGCATCCAACTCTTGGGTACGTCGAGCTAAGTCTCACGCTAGTACTGCCTCCAACCTAGTGGTCAACTCCTCCCGAGCCCTCTGTGCATCCACCAAGGCAACCTCACGTCTAGCCGAGACATACTCCGAGTTCCTCAAAGCGTACCATTCCTGCCTGGAGGTGGCCACAACCCTCTAGCACAAAGGCTAGGAGATGCCTCAAATCCTCCATCACACTCCCCAAAGGCTAATAATTGAACTGAATAACTCCCTGGTACCGTACGACTTCGTGTGCCTGCAATGCCTTCCCTCAGACTCTGTTTGGTCGCAACCTCCAAATCCATCTCCCTCTACAGCTTATGGCTTCCCCGCCAATGCTAAGTTGCAGGCTTCTTTCTCACAGTACGGGACAACCCAACACTTACCGTGCCTTCTCTGATGCCCTTCGCCCAACTCCAACAAGTGTACTGTAGCTCAAAAATAAACTGGGGGTCTGGGGGCAGCGCCCCCAACGGGGTCGAGGGGCAGCGCCCCGCGGGGTTTGGGGAGACGCCCCTCACGGGGTCCGGACAACCCTCAGAACCATACGAAAGTCCATGGCGCACATCATTTCTGTGATATTTTAAGATGTCAAAATCCTTCTTCTCCACTAATATTTTCAGCGTCCTGGCCCCAGACATCATCAAAGATTTTTCAATCTAGTCGTCGTTTTCTTTTAACATGCCATCACCCTCTTTTAAACTGTCACCGCCGTGCTCCTTCAAGCCTACGGTGGCTAAGAATGTCCCGTTGCTTGTGCGTTAACTGGTGACGATGGAGTGAACCCGTACGGTGGCTGAGAATGTCCCGTTACTTGTGCGTTAACTAGTGTTGCCTGTGTGGTTACAAGGCCACCGCACAGTGACCCCGCGGTGCCACCGTACGGTAGACGCAGTGCCACCATACGGTAGACACACGGTGCCACCATTCGGTGACCTAGCGGTGCCATCGTTCGGTGACCCCGTGGTGCCACCGTACGGTGCTTCCACCGTATGTGCGCTCTCTTCTTTTCTTTTTCTTTTTTTTTTTTTTTGCCGTATGGTCCGCTGTACGACCGTACGTTTTTTTTTCTAATCTAATTGTCGAGAGTCTTCGACTCGGGTCCCATGCCTTTGGGATCGCCCTTCATCCTTCTCAGTTTTCCTCACCCAAGAGTCTCCCGCTATGGTCCTGTGCCTCTTGAGTCGCCTGCCCGGCCTCTCGAGTCCCCTTCCATCCTCTCAGGTGTCCTTCCGGCCTCTCGGGTGTCCTTCGGCCTCTCGGGTCCCTTGCGCGCTTCTCATGGTAGGGTTTCAATTTGGACCCGTTGGTGGCAAGTTTATTTTCAATGGCCATCCGAAGACCTGGAACCATAAATTCTACAGGAACCACGGTCTCCTTCCCGTACATAAGAAGAAGAATAGTAAAGATTTTGAAGGCTGCGGCCTTCCACACAGGGTTCCAATTGTTGCCAACACAAATGGTCTTGGGATTATCTACATCATCGAGGTTTGGGGCATCTCCCTTCCAATATTCTCTGTATTCCGGCAGGTACACCTCCTTTGTTGCTTGCTCTGGTTCCTCTACTTCGAGCCTGTAGCTCTGGAACATTTCGTAATCCTCCATTTGCCAGTGGAAGAGCCTGTTCAATGACCCTGTCTCATCCTCGGAGCACTCTCCTAGTTTGAGAATCCCTTCGTCGTTGGGCTCCCTGCAGCCCTGTCCTTCGTCCCTCAAGTCGCCTTTTCCTTCACCCTCCGATTCCGAAGATGATGCCAGTTCCTCGTCGACAACCTGGGTCCTCAAATCAATGGTGTACTTCCACCCCCCTTTCTCCATAGAAAGGGTGTTCTTTTTCCAATCGTGGTTCACCTTTGCTGTAACCAGCCACCCTCTACCTAAGATGGCGTCGTACCCCTTCTTCTTGAGTGGTATTACCACAAAATCTAGTATGAAGGGTTGCGTGCCGATGGTGACCGGCTGGGCCATCAGGGTGCCGAGTGGCTTGATGTCGTGCTGGTTTGCACCTACCAAGTTGAACGTGGATGGCCATAGTGTTGGCTTCCCCAGCTTCTTCCATGTATCCTCTGGCAGTACATTCACCCCCGAACCTCCGTCCACGATGGTGTCCTTGAGGATAGCCCCGAAAATTCCCATCTCTACTACAGCAGGATGTTGACCACTATTTAAGGCCAACAACATTGGGTCAGCCGAGGGGCTGACCGGAACTTCCGCCCGTGTGGCACACAAAGGTGCTTGCGCAGTGGTTTGTATGGAACTAAAAATGGCGGTTCTTAACTATGGCATTGTTTCTAGAAGGTCCTTTACCCTTATAGGTACTTCCATCTGCAGTACTTGCCCAATGATGTTATTTTCAGCTTCCGTACGGGATGATGTACTCACCACCTCGTTGTCCCATCGTTCGGCCATCATCTCACGTTCAATATTGGCCTTTGCCTCCCGTAATCTCTCCTTCTCCGTACGGGGGTCGGGATAAGTGGCCTTTTTTGTCTGAGCGTGGGTGATCGCCAGTACTTCTTTCTCACCAGTCTTCTCAGCCTTCTCAATGTTGAGGAGATTAACCCCTGCCTTTGGGCAATTTGCGTCCTCATGGTCGCCTGGCCCACACCATCGGCAGAGGTGCTGAGGGGTGGCTTCCTTCGTGCAATCACGGGCGAAGTGCCCCCACTGATTACAGGCCCTACACTGGATCATTGGGCAGCCCTTGGCGTCATACTAGATACGGCTTCCATTATTGTTATTGTTGTTATTCCTTCCGCCGTCGCGTCTGTTGTCCTGGTAACCTCCAGATGATGCCATTGTGTTGGTTTGCTGGGCCATACCCGTTGGTGCGGATGTTGTGGCCTGCTTAGTGAACAACACTTGGCTCATTTGCGTACTTTGGGTTTTCATGTTGTATGGGCATTCCTTGATGGAGTGTCCCATCACTTGGCAAATCTCACAAAAGGCCTTCTTCGGGCAGGTGCCTTTTGTGTGGCCTTCTTCCTTACAATCAGTGCACCACACCTCTTCGTTTTTGCTCATGCTTCCTTTCATGTTGTTAAATTCCTTCAACATATGGTGCATATCCTTTTGAAGAGCTTGCACCTTCTTACTTGATGATTCGTCATTGCTGCTTTCTCCCGAGGACTCCTCTTATGTAGAGGACTTGTCCTTTCTCTTTTGCGATGTTTTGCCTTCACTTTCCAAATCCATTGCACGGTTGTACGCGTCATCGTATGAGGTGGGCGGTACAATTTTCATCTTTCTCCTCAAGGATGACCGCAACCCTTCCACGAACCATCTTTTCTTTAGTCCGTCAGCCGACTGGTTCTCCATCTTCCCTAGTAACTCCTTTAACCATCGGCTGTATGTTCGCACTATCTCGTGCTTTCCCTGTTTTGTGCTTAATATCTCCACCACGATCTCATTATCATCTCGAAGGAGTCGAAACTCCTTCTCGAAAGCTTTCCGTAGGTCATCCCATGTTCCCACCTTTGCTTTATCCACATCAGAGTACCAATCAATGGCTACCCCTCTCAGGGTGGCCGGGAACTGCACCACCCAATCAGCTTTGTCAACCACCCCGTTGGCTGACCATATTGTCTCACGTACGACAATGTCGTACGGGGTCATCGTTGCCATCTCCGTTGAATTTAGGCAGCTTCTGTTTGCCCGCCATCGATGGGGGTCATCTTCCTGGAGGTGGGTGTGGCTATGTCTATGCCCCTGCGCCGCTCCCTCCGGCGCCAGTGGTGTGTCCTGCTTGGGTGATTGGAGGTACGGTGCTTTGCCTACCGTGTGTGGCACCTACAACCGTACGGTTGTCCTCCCCTCCGTTCTCGTCCGCGCCCACTCTTGGCTTCCTTTGGTGATCCTCACTTCGTGGCATAAGGGATAAGTTTCTAAACTGATCCCGAGTCTCTTCAACTAGATTCCTCCGTAACCTTGTTTCCTCCAGAAACTCTTCGTGGCTCCTCACCTACGGTGTTCTAGTGACGCATAGAGATTTCTCTCGGCTTCTGCACCCTCCGTGACACCTCCTTGGTTCCTTCGGGCCACCCTTCGGCAAGTCGTCCTTCGGCAAGTTGCCTCAGCCTCCGTCTACGTTCTACTCGTTGTTCCAGAATCAAGGCCCTCTGCGCGGCCTCCCACTCGTCCGTTTCTACTTTCTTATTTCTATCTTTATTTAATAGGTTAGGCATTAATTTCCATACATTTCCATAATTCACAACCCATAGACCAGAACACGCCTTTATTAATTCATTTCGTCAGATACAACTCGTGTCAATATTATGACATCTTTGTTTGAATATAGAATGTTCCTTTATCCCTAGGGATTTAGGGTTCAATTCCTTCCTGGCCTAGCGCCATCCCGCTCCGCTTCCCGTCGGCTGCTTTCTTCGTACTGTTGAAGGATTTGTTGGCGTCGCTCTTCCTGGGCAATCTCCTTCAAGCGAGCTTGTTGTGCCAGCGATGCCTGTGCAAGCAACCGGGGGAGGTGGTTCATCAACCGATTTACTGTCGGGCTAACCTCCAGCGCTGTCCACACGGCACTTGGTGGGATTTCAGCCTCCGTGGCCTCTCGTCGGACGTAGGTCTCGATGGCTACCTGGAGCAGAATTGAAAATTCCCTCGTTGCAGTGTCTTCTCCGCTGTAGAGCCCTGTTTGCGCGTCATCGGCCTCTGGGTTTATCTCACCAACGGGTAGGCCCATCGTCTCCATGTGCCATCCGCGTCTCCCGTTCCCGAGTATGTCTAGGCAACGGCGCCAAATGTTTGCCCTCTCAAGTGAATAACTTAAAACATAAAGCACGTAATGCAAAATAGTAACGCCATAGATATCAGACAAAGTATAAGAGATGGTATTCCATTCATAATCATCCCCCCTCACAAGTTACATTCGGAAGTATATAAAGATATCGAGGGGGTGCGAGCGCCAACCGTCGCACCGCAACTACCACCCCGCAGTTGCCAACTAACCAAGACAATTACCACTTACAACTTAATTAACTAGTTTTATTTTCATGTACAATATTGCCGCCAACAACAGTAGAGGACTGTAGGTTGGTTTTGTGGTACCCCCAATCCTTCTAGTATGCGACATAGCCAAACTACTTCACACACTGTTGCACTTGTTGCAAGACATTTTGCTTTTGTTGAAGAACGAGCAACTGTGGGTTGCTTCTTACTTCCCCAAGAAATAGGATCAGAACAAAAGAAGAAAACAAATCCAGATGTGGATTTCCTATCATCAACTGAACCTGCATAGTCTGCATTTGTGTACCTTGTCAACAAGAATTGATCATTTATATTCCAAACCATGATCCATTGTACCATTTATATACCTTAAGACCCTTTTTGCTGCATTCTAATGGGACATTTTTGGTTCTTGCATGAATCGTGATAGATAATTAACAACAAAACTAATGTCTGGTCTAGTATAAGTGAGGTAAATCAAACCTCCAATCATCTGACGATAGAGAGTTGCATTCACCTCAAAAGATGCATCAGATGTAGATAATTGCAAACCTGATTCCATAGGTGTAGACATGGGTTTGGAATCCACCATTTTGAACTTCTCAAGCAATATCTTGGCATGTTTCCTTTGAGACACAAAGATATGGTGATTTGCTTGCCATACCTCTAAGCCTAGACAATAATGCAGTAGCCCGAGATCTGTCATATCAAAAGCCTTATTGAGATCATTCTTGGTTGTTTCAACCATTGCTTCTGAGCTGCCTGTGATAATCAAGTCATCAACATATACATTAATGATCACAATATCCCCCCCTTGATCCTTGAGGTAGAGAGTTGGATCATATGGATGCCTAGTGAAACCATGTTTTCACAAATGCTCATCAATTTTGATACACCAAGCTCTAGGAGCCTGTTTGAGACTATATAGGAACCTGATTAGTTTGCACACTTTTTCTTCTTTACCAATGCAACATATCCCTCTAGTTGGGTCATATAGACCTCTTCCTTAAGGTCTCCATTAAGAAATGCACTTTTTACATCCATTTGGTATAGTTTCCATCCAAATTGTGCAGTTAAAGCAAAAATCATTCTAATTGATTTTATCTTTGCAGTGGGAGCGAAGGTTTTCTCATAGTCTATACCTTCTTTCTAGGCATAGCCTTTTGCTACTAGTCTAGCCTTATGCTTGTCTATACTACCATCTACATCCAATTACTTTCTTACCAGGTGGTAGATCAACAAGCTCCCAAGTGTTGTTCTTCATCAGAGATTGATACTCTGCATCCATAGCCTCTTTCCATGGCTTTGACTCTAATGCTTCCTCAACATTAGATGGCTCAAAATGTTCAACAATTGGAGTCATTAGTGCAAACTTTACCTCATTGTGAGCCATGCTGCGAGTCCTTGGACCTGAAGTGGAAGTATCTAAGTATCTAGAACTCTATCAAACTTTGCATCTCAAATGGTGCTAGTATACCATTTTGGTAATGGCTTTGTGACAATGGTGGGTGTTGATTGAATATCAACATTCCCTTCACTTTTATCATCCATGTTGAATATGGGAGCACTATTGGAAGTAGGTGATGATGTGGAAGAAGAACCTACCTCACTCTTCTCATCACAAAATGACATCCCTACTAATATATATTTTCTTTGTGTCAAGATCCATAAGGCGATATGCCTTAGACTCACTACTATAACCAAGAAGAATAAATTTCATGGATTTTTCATCAAGCTTCTTTCTTTTCAGTTTAGGAATGTGCATATAGGCAGTGCATCCAAAAACGCGAAGATGTGAGATAGAAGGCTTCACCCCTATCCATGCTTTTTTCTGGAGTGATGTCATCAAGGGCTTTGGTTGGTGCACGAGTCAAAAGATAAACTGTTGTGTGCACAACTTCAACCCAATATGCATTCTCTAGTTGAGAATCTTTCAACATACTTCAGACCATCTCCATGATGATGCAATTTCTTCGTTCTGCAACACCATTTTGTTGAGGTGTGTGTGTTGTCGTCAGTTGACGTCGAATGCCATTTTCCTTCAAATATGTGGAAAATTTTGTGTCGGTGTATTCCCCCCCTTGATCTGAGCAGAGGATACGAATACGACAATTCGTATCTTTCTCCACAAGAGAAAGAAACTCTTTGAAGTGGAAGAAGGCCTCATCTTTATGCTACAAGCAATATACTAACATTTTCCTTGTATGATCATCAACAAGAATCTGAAACTACCTGTATCCATTGTGACTAGGTGGCATAGGGTCGCACAGATGGGTATGCACTAGCTGCAGAAGTTAACTTGCATGATGCTCACTAGGATAGAAGGGTGCTCTGTGTTGTTTTCCAGCAAGACAGCTAGAACAAACAGCACTCGACTTCTCAAGTGAAGTAAGCCCTTTGACAATGTTATTCTTACAAAGCTTTAGCAGAAAACTAGTGCTCAAGTGACCAAATCTATGATGCCAAAGCAAAGCAACATCATCATCCTTAGTCACTAAGGCTTGATTATTAGCTATTGTATCAAGCTTAAACATTTTTCTAATTTCAGTAGCATTGGCAACATTTTTTTCATTTTTAGACTTATCTTTGATAAGACAAATTTTTTTATCCTAATTGTTATCAAACTCAATCCTAAGGTTGTGATCAAGAAATTGATTAACAGAAAGGAGATTTTTAGTAAGTTCTGGCACATACAAGACATTAGTAACCCTACAATGATTAATGCCAAACTTCAAAGAGATGTCACCAATACCTTTGATTTCATGGGTGGTATCATCTCCAAGAGTTATTGTACCGTGATGGGGTTTCAATGTGTGAAACCACTCCTGTCCAGTCATGTGCTTTGTAGCACCTAAGTCCACATACCATATTGATTGTGAACTATCTACTGAAGTGTGAGCTAAAAGCATGCATTCCTCATCTGGAGAATCTTCTACTTCAGCAACATTGCTTTGTTTTTGCTTGTTCTTCTGCTCCCATTGTGGTTTGTCACTCGGAAATGGCTTCCTTTGATGTGATTTGTTGGATGACCCTTTGCTGAAGGAGTTGTACCAACAACTTTTCAAATCATTTCCAACTCTTTCACATATTGGACATTTCTTCTAAGGTCTGGATGAATTACCAAATTTGGGAGGTTTACTGAGTTGTTGCATGGGCTTTTGCCTTTATGACAGGTAGTCATGGCATGATCATCCCGATCATGTTCCTAGCTGATAGATTCTTCTTTATGGAGAAGATTTACTAGCTTCTCAAATGTGGGGGTCGTCTCAATGACATTCAAAGTTGTCACAAAGACCTTATATCTGGATGGTAGTGCGCGTAGAACAATACGCACCAAAACTACATCCTCAGTCTTTTCTCCCAATGCTTGTAAGGAAGCTCTCAACTCAGCGATCCTTTTGAGAAAGGATTCCAACTGTTCTCCATTTTTCATCTTTAGGCTGTGTAGCTGACTCTGCAAATTTAGGATCTGATTCTGATTCTTCGCCTTATAGACCATCTTGAGCTTGTCCCATGCATCTTTGGCTGTTGACAAGTCGCAAATAAAAGGCTGGACATCATCAAACACACTGAATAAAATGATCAATTTTTCCTTTCTGTCGGCTTGATCAAATTTCTTCTGCTCATTAACATCTGTCTTATGGCGAGTTGTGGTTCCATTGACCACATCCCAGATTTCCTCAAACTTGAGTTGAGTTTTGAGTTGTCTTCCAAGCGAAATAATTATTTACGCGCAATACCCGAGAGTCGAGAAGAAGAAATTTAGGAGAACTAGTTGCCATTGTTAACTAGGGATTTATGCTATTTTTTCTAATTCTCTTCATTCACATGAACAATTGTATATAGAAAAACAAAAGTAACACCTTATGTGAGTTGAAATATTTCATTCTAAAGCTTTCCTCGACCGGATTTAAATGAGACAGATGACAAAAATTAAACACCATTGTGCCTGTAGCTAAATAATTTACCGAGCTTATATCAAAACTTTTGCATCTTTGGAAGGACTAAGCTACTCAAGTGCACATATCCAAGGTGCATATACCAAAATTTCTAAGCTGCAACAGTGGTGAAAAATGAGAAAAACTACTGCTCTCAAATGAAATGACACATGATACTGACATCATCACACACACACTATTGTATGCAGCCCGTTGATAATGCTATCATCGAAGTTATAACAATAAACTTACAACAATACCACTGCTTGCGATCTCTATGATGTCATGGGTTGCGCCACAGCCCCAACAGTGTGCCCACATCGTCTAAAACTGTGCATGATGCATTTGAGTCTCGAAGCATTCATCTATGCTCTTGACATGGGCATTATCATGGAGGTGCTTAATTATGGGCACAAGTTACTATATGATACCTGGGCATGCCAATAGCAATACTGCTATTTCATGTCCCATCTGGTCCCTGTGCTCTTGGCTCTCTACATCATACAGATTGACTACAGCATACAGGCTGCAGTGAGAGTGGACTGAACAGCATTGCCTTCAAGCTGTCACTTATGCCTCAAACAACCCATTATGAAGAAAAATGATGCTACTCAATGATCAAGCAATATCGCTGCCAAAAGTAGGCTAATAACAAAGAAAACACCACGATCGAGATGCACAGCCAAAGCCTTAAACACGAGGCTGTGAATAAGAAGCATGGGCTCCAAATATAGATGATCCCCTCCAAAATGGAGAACCACCAGCTCAAACAACATGTTGACGTGTTTTTTATGACAGCGTCGAACACAGAATAAAGTTGCCTAATAGTCACTTCACTCTCTCTTGATCAAAGTGTGATTGCATGCTAAGATTGCAAGAAGTTCAAACAATCGACTCCAAGGTTTCTTCAATGCGTGGACATGACTCAGTTGGCTGATGTGATTGCTGGTAATCCAAGGGGCCTTACGTTTGCATCATTCTTTCACTTCTTTGTTGTGGCTGGAACTCCATCATCGGATATGACAATTCTATGATGCTGCTGCTTCGAACGAACTGAACTAGAATGAACTGGAAAGTAAAAGGGAAAGGGTTTAGAAGGATCTAAATCTACTCCTAAGGGCAGTGATAACAATGAATAGTGCTCTGGTGGACAAATTCCAAATAAACCAAGCTCTGCTTTGCCAAGATCAACTACAACTCCACAAGAACCGGTGCAATCTTCTGGGGATGCTAGAGAATTTTCAAATCGAGAAAGTACATTTGAATACCCAAAAACAACGCAATCCAAACGACTATCCACAATCGAACTCGGAACAAATTTAAGGGGCTCAGACTAACTTTACATTGCAACTTACAATCAGCAAGATGCAAAAAAGTATGAACCATGGAAATTCATCAGACACCATCACATTCTCCATTGAAATCAAAGCACTTTACTATTTCTAATCTAAGTGAGGAAGGTGAAACCATGCAAGCTTTGAAAAAATAATTTAAGTGGACACCATCAGAGAACAATGTTTCACTGTTATTATCTCAAAACTTATCGCAACAATTTCATACAAGGCTCCCTCCTTTACAAATGAGGGGGTCACCCCTTTATATAGGCCTCAAGCCATGATCACATGCAAAACCCTAATTAGGGTTTTCCCTAAAGATTCCCCACTCAAGATGCAACAAGGTGGGAATCTCCAATTAATAACCCATCATGCCCATATACAATTAATTCAAAAGTATCCAAAATAGCATCCATTGCGCATTAAATGCACCACCTCCTTCAAATTCACCCAACATGCGTTGAATATTCATCCATGCAAAAATCACCCCATTATGTCATAAATGATCCATCATTTCCACATGCGGCGGTTGCATGCAAAAGGAATTTGCCATAAATTCAACATGCAATGACCGGGTCGCCATTTGGTCAAATATTCCGGTTATGAATGTGCCACTCTAGTGCCACGTGTTCAATAGATCCTCGCCATGCAAGTGGACCCTGCCGTCGTATATCCACTCCTACACATCTAGAATTGTTGGAGAGGGAAAATTCGATTCAGGAAGAATTTTCTTGAAGTCTCTTCAACGTTCCTTGCTTAGAGAAGGTTTTTTCATCAATTCTGCACATTTCCTATTTTTTAGGAAAATTTCCAAATTAGGGTTCCACGGTCCAGAAGAGAGAAAATTCTCCTACGAATCCAAATCTATAAAAAGTTTTGAAATTTGGATGTGATTTGATGCCCAGGAATGGATTTTTAAAAACTTTTCCTGGGGGAAATTTCTTGTTTAGTTCATCCCTGATTCCTTCCTTGCCTTAGAAATTTTATCTTCAATTCATCCTTGGATGTGATTTCTTGTTGTGGAGGAATTCTCCTTTGGAAAGAAATTTGTTCCTTACCCTTTTCTGGAATTTCTTCTTCTTGGGTGCAATTCTTCCCTGATGAAGGAATTCATCTCTTTGTGCACTGTCCATGAGAAGATCATTTTAGCGCACTCCTGTGTTCCTAGGCGACATTTTACACTTGGTGGGGAATTCTTTCAATTCCATGGATTCCTTGCATCCCTCTATCTGGCGCTCCTTCTCTCACTTGGGCGCTAAAATGCCTTGGTCAAGGACTCTTGCAATTTGCATGTTTCTCCATGCACTCTTCATTCTGGCGCCCTCCACAAGGCTGGGGCAGAAATTCCTCCTGAGCAAGGAATTCATTGTTTTGTGAATTGTCCATGTCTTCTTTTCAACATCCCTATTTTTTAGGGATCCTCCTGAAATTTAGGAGCCAGGTTCATTGGATGGAGAATTCTGCCACGATTCCAAATCTATAACAATTTCCTCATTCTGACGAGATTTGGTGTCTAAAAATAGCAAATTCAAAAATTTGCTCGAGGGGAATTTTATTTTCTATTCCTCCTTGACCCCTTGGATTCCATGCCTTAGGCAAAATTTCAACTTTTTAGCTTGGGCATTGAATTCACTGTGCCTTGGAATTTTCACCTTTTTACACCTTCCATGGGTATATCATTTTGGTGCCCAATCACTCCCTTGGGCGGAATTTTCACTATGTGGAGGATTCATGAAATTTTTTCATCTATCCTTGCCTGACTCATTTCGGCGCCCAACTACATCCTTGGGCGGAATTTTCACTATGCCATGGATTCATGGAATTTTCCATCTATCCTTGCTCGAGGGGAATTTTATTTTCTATTCCTCCTTGACCCCTTGGATTCCATGCCTTAGGCAAAATTTCAACTTTTTAGCTTGGGCATTGAATTCACTGTGCCTTGGAATTTTCACCTTTTTACACCTTCCATGGGTATATCATTTTGGTGCCCAATCACTCCCTTGGGCGGAATTTTCACTATGTGGAGGATTCATGAAATTTTTTCATCTATCCTTGCCTGACTCATTTCGGCGCCCAACTACATCCTTGGGCGGAATTTTCACTATGCCATGGATTCATGGAATTTTCCATCTATCCTTGCCTCCTCTATTTTGGCACCCAACTGCATCCTTGGGCGGAATTTTCACTATGCCATGGATTCATGGAATTTTCCATCTATCCTTGCCTCCTCCATTTTGGCACCCAACTGCATCCTTGGGTGGAATTTTCACTATGCCATGGATTCATGGAATTTTCCAAGTTCCAGGCTCTTCGTCAAGATATATATATGAAATGTTAAGTATAAGTGGCATCTTCAATGTCTTTTTCCTTTCTTATACTTTAAGTTATATTTCATATATATATTGTCGGGATGTTTGAGAGTGGTTTCAGGTCCATAGGAATCATAATGCAAATTTTGGATTTTGGAAGATCTTCCAAATTTCCAAACTTAGTCAAATTTCAGGCCATTTCCGGATCAGGATGACATTGGTGGATTGATGTGAATTTCCAAACTTATATGATTTTGCATGCTTTCTTCTTCTGGAATAGGAGTTCCAAACTTAACCATTTTTTTTATCCAACTTGTCTGCCTTCTGACTCTTCCGGATTTAGAAATGGTCTTTAGGAACGTTCAGTCTTCAGCGTCTTCAGAGATATTCAGCTTTCAGTGTTTTCCTGTGAAGATCCTGCCAAAAATAGATTTTCCCAAATAGTAAGTGTTTAAAAAATGTCAAGGTTTGGGCAAAATAGGTCAGAAAAGCACTTACTAAAAATAGTAAGTTTAATTTCTAGCAAAATTAGACAAATTCGGGACTTAGTAAAATCCCTAAAAAATAGGAACTTTCGTTTTGGCTCAAATTTTATTGGGAGGTTCCTTGAAGGGTCCTAATTCCAGTCGTATGTTCAGTTTCTTCAAAACCCTAACAGAAACCCCTAAAATCTAGGACAAAAGGCATAAACCCCAAAAAAGACAAAACATGCCCTAGACTTCACCAAACTCGCTCAAACGAAAAGCAGATTTAATCAAATGACCCCCGAACACCTGCAAAGCAGAGAGACTGACGAAACTGCGGCGAAAAGACCCCAAAAATGCAAGCCAAAAGATCGGGAGGGCCTAAAAAGAAGGGGGTCCCCATTTGGAATGGGGCGATGTGTGAAAAGCTCAAACAACAAAGTCTTAAAAGAACCCGCAGTCCATAAACAAAGTTGTCGATATAATGACAATGTCCTCACCAGGTGCCTCTAATGGACGAAGATGGTCGCCAAAAGGAGTAGGGAATGCTTGATCTGATGCAAGAAGAGACCGGTTACCTCTTCAAATGAATTCAATCACAAGAAAAGAAACACTCCCTCCTATACAAGCTCTGTAGGATTAGCCAGTAAACTAATATCTGATCTCTGGGCAATGAGAAAATTGCTCAATAAGCACAGACGTCTAGATCACGAGCCAAGGACATATGGATGCTTGAGCCTCGCTCACTAGCTATTGCACCTTCACAGTGAACAAAATGCCAATCAAAGCCTTTAGCAATGCAATGATAGCGCTCACTCTATCTATCAATATCCACATGGAATGTGCGCCTTCAACTGTGCCAATAATCTTTCGCATCACAAGATAATAGGCACTGGATCTGCATAGCTCTAATGCCATATTGCGATTTTCAGAGCAATCAAATTGACTAAAATTTATTATCATATGAGTTTATATACATGTGTTGGTGGTGAACGGAGTACTTAAAATAGCACTCACTCAATTCACAATGAATAACAAATATCACACATATTAAAACAAACCAAAAAAAAACAAGTAGTAAAACAACCTATCTACGTGGAAATGATGGAATATCCAACAACAAACAGGGGACCTCATTCTCAACATGCATGTGCAACATTAATGTAAATAGTCCAAACACACAAGCATAGTAGCTCAATAGGGGCACAAAGCCCATGAGAACACCAGCCCAATGAGGGTTTAGAGCACTAAGTCATTGGCATGAACACCAACAGCATCAACACAAAGGTTCAAAACTGCAATCACAATGACCCTATGGGAGTTTGAACCTTGGTGGCTACAACAGTTCCATGATTTAACCATCAGACTATGCTATGAACGGCATTACATAGTACATTAATAATATAGTTAAAAAAATTGAATCTGATATAGTATTAACTTTATATTACTAAGGTATAATTTACATATATGATTTCTATACATGTTTTGTGCGGACATACCCACCCAGCCCTCATGTATCACACCCATACCCAATTCCAATTTGGTAACTTATGGAACTTTTGTTTTTATCATCCATATTGAATTTTTCATTGATTTTGAGAATGGGAACTATTGTTTTCCAATTCCAATTTCCATAAAATGGCATGCCACCACATTTTATATCTAGAGAAAATGAAATTTTATGTGAATCATGATTAATTTAATTCGCTAAGCAATTTTCAAAACTAAATTTATTCTATTTGGAAATTAATAGAAGGAAACTAGATTTTTGAACTTGATAATTCATCAAAAGCCAAGGTAACATTGATGACTGACCTTTTTTCCCCACTCCATTGAGCACACGTCTTCAAGAGAGCAAATGACACACTGATTCATTAACAAACAAAAAGTGTAAGATAAAACACATTAGGTTAAGATATGCATATGATAAAAAGTAATCTTCAAATCTCTTCGTAAATAAATGAACTTTCCTTTACCAGGCATCCAATGCACTGAAGCTGCATGAATTGAAGACAGTTACCAACCACGAGCAATAATATGTTCTCTATCCATCTCTCAACATAGCACTAATTCGTACTATAGTTAACAAGATCTTTTTCCATGCATTGGTAGTAAATAAAAAAGGTGTGATAATACAACCCTTGTAATCTACCCATTTTAGTTCTTAACAATCTGTTACCAGTTTGAGAAAGCCCTCAGATCCAGGTCCATTCATACCCAGTCCAGATCCCCTATGGAACAATATGGGTCCTGCAAAACAGACCCAGGAAAATCCAGGTCCATTATGTAGGACCCTCACACTACCAGGGCCAACCCACTCCATATCCTCTTAAGATTTCCTCCTAGATACACAAGAATAAATCCATAAGGACCAATATTTGTAAGCTAATACTTGGATAAAGAATTTTAGCAAGGTATATTTTTCCACATTCGATTCAGTTGGTTTCCATTGACAGCTGGTGGAACCAAAGCCTGCACTTGCATTGATGATCATGTTGCCTATGTCATGCCCCGATTTTGTATTAACAAATTAGATTAATAAACAAAACCATACACATCCTAAGGTGATAATGTATATGCAAACCTGACAACATTAGTATTTAATATTCTTTTAAATCAACCGTTTGAAAGATAAATTGGATTAATTGTCATAAAGTAATAAACAGGTATTAGTAGTGGCAGACCAGATCTGACGCATGCCAGATCTGTCTGCCTTTGCAACAATTAAATAGATCACTAATTTACGCAGCGATGTGAATGTTAAAAATATTAGTTGTTAGTCAACACATTAATGAAGAGGCACGATTTGTCTAAAGGGAAGGTGCGATCAAGGAAAGGTTGTATCCATCACCAAACAAAAGGGTGCAACCATTAAACCATTCGAATATATATTTAATAAGAATCGCATACTCATTAAGGATTACGGGAGATTGATATTGAGGATTATTAAATCCCAACGATCTGCTAAAACACTTTAGCCTTACACCGCAGAGGCACTGTGAAGGACGACACAGACAGAAGTCCGACCTGGCAAATCTATTAACAGGTATGTGGAGAATACATTATTTAAACAGTACTATGAACAGACTTTTTATATAAACAAATATATATATGAATACAGTACCATCCTTATTATTATCAGGTACTGAGGAGAAGAGCAGGGATGTGGTCAGGGAAAGGCCTGTGTAAATCCAGCCAATGAGTTGTCCCAGGAAAGTGTAGAGATCAGCAACCCTGAGCACCTTGCGGGCGAGGCCCAAGAAAGGCTTAAGGGCTTGGATCCAACTACTTGAGGGAAGCCATTGAGTTTGGTGTCAAAGCAACCTGTCTCCGCCTTGTATCTTCTCTCAGACTGGGCACATAATAAGACTGGCATGTTACTGATGATTTATTAATATTCACAATACTTAGCATCTTGTGTTTACCTCTCGAATTAAGTTAAAATATTACTTTACTTTCAATTCTTGTACAATGAACATAGTATAATGATGACTAAATTGGTAAAACTTACTTGGGGACATTACAGCCTAGTGCTGCAGCCTGCTGCCCAGTAGCTTTCCACCAGTTGTGGCTTTGTTTTTTGCATACATATATAGTCTTTTGCTTCTTTTATTTCTGTTCAAGATGTTTAAGAGTATCTAACTTCCACTTACAGTTTCATTCTTCTTTCTCCGTTGTTGCCTGGGATTGACCTCTTTGTTCACTACATTCTTAGCGCCACCAGAGAACTTTGCTAAACCAGCCTTTTTGCAGGATAAAACAATATTATCTGCTGCTTAAAACAAAGATGCCATCTTTTCTTCTTCCAGCACTCATTGAAAAAGAAAGTATATAGGCATTTTGATATGAGGAGAGAATAAACAACCATTTTTTACCATACAATCAAAAATCTGAATCTGTGAGGCAGAAACCACGATGAGCAAGGGTTATATCAATGATGAGTGGAGGGCATAGGGAAAAAAGATATTGTTGTATTTTACTCAACACCTCTGCCTGTGTTTTCCAGTTATTTTTTAATTTTGAGGGTAAAACCTTGAAGATGAATACTGATTTCATCCTATTAATATTGAACAATGAATATCTATCATAACATTCAAGTTTTTCAAATTGGCATCAAAGGAGTATTTTTTCACTTTATGGTGGTTTTGACTATTATATGCACGCTATGTGGCATTCTGAACCTAATTCATATTTTTAGGCTGCAAAGATGTATATGTTTATGATTTTTATATGTACTACATACAGACATACCCAAAATGAACCTGATCCCCCAAAAAAAATTCTGTACCAGCATATACCCAAAACAGAAGCCAAACTGGTAACATAACTTAAAAACTAATGCTTCATTCAATCTTAAAGCCAGTACCTTAATCAAAGTTTAGAAATCAAAGCTTCAATTTTGTGACTAAATTCCTTGGCTATCCCTTATTTCAACTATTAAATTTTGCAGCTATGCTCCTTGAATGCCCTTTGTTGTTCAATGTTTCTATCCAGTAAGCATTTCAAATTGAATTTTTTCAGGGGAGAAACCTTTATATTAATGGTCTATTTAATTCATACCAAGAAGTGATGGGGGAGGTTTTTGCTTCAATGCTTGACTGGAAATTTTGGTACCACCCTTTAATATACGTTTTGTAAGGACAAGGACATCACGTGGATCTTTTCGCCATCTGCTCTGCAAGCCTCAAGACATCTCTGCTACTATGATAGTGCAAATTTTCAACATGTATAAAGAATCCGTAAAGAAACAAGGGATCAAACTTTAATTAAATCCTAAATCAGTAAGGATTCTCAGATATACGTAATAAAGACATAGTGCAATGGATCCAGCTTAAACTAATAAATAGTAAATACAAATTAGGAGGACATTGTAAAAGAAGTTAAGCACACTGTAAGGAAGCACAAAAGGGCAAAAACTTGCTTCTTCTGACTAATTTACAGTACCTTGAGATAGTGATGGGATTGGTATTATTTATATTCAAACACAAGAAGAGTTAATAGCTGGAAAACTTACAGTTTTATATATTACAGTGATGCTCTGAGAAAAATCCTTGTTAGGTCAAAGTCTCGAGAAATCAACATACCGAGTATAAAATAACAAAGCATATTAAGAAGATTTAGTGAAACTTATGATATGTTCACCGAAGTGGGGACATCTTACTTGAATTGGAAAATCCATTAACGGACGCCGAGAAAGCCAATTGATATTGTGCCAATCAACGGTAGGAGGGAACATTTTGTAATCCTTTTGCATGAAGAAACCCTGCTTATAAACATAGATATTATTGAGTCAAAGAACTTACACACTTCAACTTTTTTATACGTGCCAGAACACCCACACAAAGGCATAAAGTGATTAATGCATTTAATAATTTATATACAACCAAACATAAATTTTAACAAAAAAATATTCTGGACATCACCAAAAACATCTTTCTATCTAGATTGTGTTCAACACAAATTACACTAAACTCAAAAATGAAGAACAAATTTAAAAATCATAGTATCAAAATAAATTAATATAAAAATACAATAGCATACAAACTAATCAAATACGATGAGCTTAGAAGGTAATGTGTTGGGGTTTTCATAGCATATCTCTTGATTTAAATCTCTAGGACCCATTTTAACTGTTGAAACCTGAATTTAGATGAAGTTTTATAGGGGCAGCATACAGTATGCCCCAATGGACAAGACCAGTGCCACACACCAGGCAACTTTGATGGTACAGATGCTCCTCACTCATGGCAGCTAAACTGAAAGTTGTCCACAAGTGGAATTTACCGATAAAAAATGAAAAGTGAGTAATCTAAAACTGGTCACCCATAAAGAGTAACTATGGTAGATTAGACTAGCACATAACTAATTTCAACATTTCTTTTTAATTTCTACACAGCTATATACATAGCTATATACACTTGGAAGCTATATACATAAAACTTGATAAAAGAGATTGGTATACAGTTATAAATTAGCAATTTCAGAATGTAATTTTTGGTGCAAGACCTTTGTAACAAACTTTACTACTTCATTAATCTTTGATGTTTCAAGTGCTGACACGACATGCAGTTAAGTTTTTATCTTGAATTTAGTGTGTATAATCTGATTCATATAAGAATGGCAATGTAGGATTGTACATTATTCTTTTTAAATGCTTTCTAGTGTCTAAATTGCACTTTTTTGCACAAGTTCTATGTTCTTCAATATTACTTGATTTTTAGTCATATGCAAGTTCGTATAGAATAAAGCAACGGGGAAAAATCTGTCTTTTCACATTCTCTATTGCTGGAAAAAGATTGTAACTCTTTTAGCAGTCACATTATCATTTGATATTTAATAAGATATTTTAAACGAGTAACATAGCAACCATTATTAAGTCACTTTCCAGAGAAATGTTATTTTTCTCCAAGAGAAAATTTATATAATTCTAAAGTTATAATTAATGTTTTTTAAATTCTAACCTTTTTCTCATAGTATTTAGTTTCCAGATAGGGTTAGTATTGATGACGCGATCCACTTTTTTGTTGGCTTCATGGATTTTGAGTCTTAAAAGAGCATATGCATTTTAAGAAGATATTCAAGTCTACATTTTTCATTCAGTCCACATAAAGTTAATGACACAAAATATAGATGGTCTTGTAAGGAGGAAGACCATCACCAAACCATGTTGGCATCCATCAGGTGGAGGCTTCATTTATTTTGGACTCCAACAAGCTCACTCCCCATCTAATCAAAATAAACCAACAATAGAAATAATAAATAATAGAAAAAATTGCATTCACAATAAGGGATGGGTTACAAATGTCAACCACAAGAAAAAGAATTACAGGAGACAAGCAACAAAGGGACAGCTTACATAAGTCAACCAACAAGACTAATACTCTATTATTCAGATGGGAGAGTTGTTGGTGCACGTTTTATCATATATAGAACATTAGAATACAATACCACAAGGATACTCTATCCTCTCCTGAACAAAATCACTACTTGTGCCAAGATTGCGAGAAGACCACAAGGCGACTCCAAGGTCTATATGTGTGAACAAGTGACTTTAGTGGGATAGCTTCTTGGGTAGTGTATGCTTAAATACAAAGGGGACTTACGCTTGGTCTATTCAATTCACAATGAAGATCTATCGTTTTGGGTTTTGGATCATGGACTTCAAGAAAACTGAAAAGGAGATAAGGGTTTAGAAATTCTAATCTAAACATGAGAATTCAAGAGACGGTAAAGACTGGGTGAAACTAGTAACAACATTTTTTTTTGCCACACTTAGGACAACCACGCAAAGCATGTGCAATCTTCTAAGGTTGTGCTTAAGATTTTCACACTTATGAATAATACCAACAATTGAACAATATTACCCAAAGTAGAAATTAGGCATCCACATCAAAGCTCGAGCTAACTTTACACATTGAATGAAAATCATCCATCCAACAAAAGTATGAGCAAAAGTTTCACCAATCTGAAGTTTAAACTATCAAATCCTTCATTCATCTAACGTACATGAAATAAAATCTAAACTATGATGAGGGATAAGAACCATGCAGACTCCAAAATAAGGGAAATAATCACCATCAGTTCCAACAATGTATTACTTATTATTTTGGCAATACTAGGCAACAATTGCTTATCTCAACATGTTTTGCAACATGCTCCCATGATTTACAAATGAGGGGTGAGCTCAATTTATAGGCTCCCCAATTACAATTCAATGGCCAAGATCGATTTCCAATCAACGACCAAGATTAAAACAACCTAACCCTAACCAAAGTTTCCCAAAATAGGTCAAATATCCGTTAGATAAGAGACAAGTGGCACAAGATGCTATCTTTTAGGATTGCACCCCCTTCTTCTGCTGAGAGGCAGTGTGTTCAATGAACCTGGACATGCTGACCTAGAACAATTGAATATTCTCCTTGAATTCTCCAATTTGTGCCGAAAAATTGCCTAAGTATGGAAATTTGTTTGGAATAGTCTTCTCGCCATCATTTGATTGGGAGCTTGTCTTCGACTCTTAAGGAGATGAAATCCTTCAAGAAATCTGGAATTTCCACTAAGCCAGAGGACTTTTCTTGATGCCTGGAAACTCTTCCAAGTGCTTCAATTTTGGAGAAGAATTCTCCTGTACCTCCGCTACAACGAAGGAAATTGGAACTTTTCTATGAAGTATTTCCCATACTTAGCCAAATTTTGGCTGGCCAAGAATTTGACCATTTCTGTGCTCGAACACACTTTGCCTGTGGATTTGCCTTCAATTTTGGATCTGACTTGTGCTGAGTAGAAAGATTTTATTCATTTTCTCCTTAATTTTCCTCTTTGTCCTTCTATCTTCATGTTTCCTCTCCAACACTTGGTCAAAATTTGATTCTTTTGGTTGTGGAAAATTCCCTCCTTAGCCATTTTTCATGTGTCAAACTTTTATTTTCCAACCCGTTCAATTAATTAATCCTTGATTCCATATGCTACTTTGTCAAATTTGTTTTCCCTTTTAGCCATTTTCTCTCTTCGGCATGGCAAGTTGATTGTCTTCACGTCTTATCCTTAAGCCATAGGCAAATTTTTATGTTTTGCCTAGGCATCTTCACATATTTCATTTATGCCTAGGTAAACTTGGAATGTCTTGCCAACTTGTGTTTGATCAAACTTTCAAGGTGTTTGGACAATTTACCTTGGGAAATTTCAATTTTCCTTAGGCAAATTTTCATGTTTTCTAGCTTTGTCTAGCTTTCTTCTTGTCACTTTGGGCTAGGCGGACATGCTTGCCAACTTCTACCCTTCCTAGGTGGATTTCGATATTCATTAGCCATTTGTCCAAGGCGGACTTTGTGACTTCTTTGCCATCTACTTCTTGTGCCTAGTGCACTTTCTCATACCTTAGACATTCTTCTTATGCTTGGTGACTTGATGGTTTCCTTGCCAAGGCGGACTTGGAAGGTTGATGGACATTATGCATAGGGCGGACTTGGAAGAAGCTTGGACAGATTTGCTTGCTTGACTTTATTCCTCTCCTTGTGGCGGACTTTGATCATGCTTTTCCAAGGGCAGACTTTGCATTGCCTTGGACATCTTTTCCCTTTGGAATAATGTTTGAACATCCATCTAGGCGGACTTCATGTTGCTTGTGCCACACACTTGGTAGGGCGGAGTTCAAGTATGCTTGAACATTCTTCTTCATGTGTCTAGGCGGACTTGGATAATCTCTTTCCAAACTTGCTTTGCTCTTCCTTTGGCGGACTTGGAAGAAGCCTTGCCACCTTTGTTTTGATCATGCTTAGGCAGGGGGTTTGAGGATGTCCAGACATGTTTTTTTATCATCCAACCTAGGCGGACTTTGGAGTGCATTAGCCAAGGGCGGACTTTGTCTCTCCTTGGAAATGTTTCTTTGGGCGGATTTGCTTCTTGCTTAAGGGATTTTCCTTGACACAACCAAATTTTGAAATTTTATTCTCCAATGTATCAACACTTAGCCAATTTTTCTAAATTTTTTCCTTAACCAAAGGTAGGAGTTTGATGAACCTCTGCCATGGGTTACTTGTCTGAAGGTAGGAGTTCGCCATGAACATACCAACTTTGTTTGCACATAGGCAGAGTTTGAAGAGTCTTAGCCATCCTTCCAACATACTTAGGCGAACTTGAATGTTTCCATGCCATGGGCAGTCTTGAGGATGGCTTGGCCATTCCAGCTGATGTGCAATCTTCCAAACTTCTAGACAACCTTTGTCTGTCATTCCTTTCCTTGGGCGAAATTTTTCATTTGGACAGCCATGTGCCATCTTCCATGCTTCTATGCAAGTCGAATCCTTTGTCTGCCATTCCTACAAAAACACATGAAAATTCCATATTATTTTCAAGCTTTAATTCTGATTTTTAATCCTTTTTTCTAAAAATTTCACTTTCAGCATGTCAAAAGGTTAAACTTCTACGAAAAAGCAGACTGAAAGTGAAGGATTTGGTCAAGAAATTGATAAAATTGGAAGAGATAAGACAAAAAGGTAAGAAAATTCCATCGGATTGAATCTTTGAATGACTGAAATTTACCTTCAACTCTGCAATTCTGTCTTTAAATCTTTTAAAAAACACCTAATTTCTTGATTTCAACACTTCGAAGAATTTTATTCTGGAAAATTTCTCTTCAAAAATTCAAAATTCACAAAGTTTGATTTTGAGAGAAAACTTCTTCTCAATTGCTCTCCAAATTCTCGACCTAAATAATGAATTGTGAAAATGAGTTGGTTGAAAATATATTGAGTCTAGGATTCCTTAACTTGGATGTTTTATTTTTGTTTTATTGTTTTTTTAATTTTTTTAATAATTTTTTTATTATTTTTTTGTGTTTTTTTGCTTTAATCTTTCCAAAATGGAAAGTTTTATTTTCTCTCTCAAATTCATCTTTATCAAGGAATCTTCTAGAACTTTCTTTTAATTTCCAAAATTTTTGAAGTTTTTTTTTTTGAAATAATTCCAAGTGTTGAAAAATAATCCTTGAAAATAATCAATTTGGGAAAATAATTTAAAATTTATGTGACAAATTTATTTTCCAACTTGCTTTACACTTCCATGCCTTTGTTTATTTTATTTTATTTTGATTTTCTTCCAACATGGTCTAACCTCAAGTAGGAGTTTAACTAACTCTTGCCAAGAGTTAATTAACCATTGGTAGGAGTTTACCAAGTGTTGGACATTTTTGCTTAATCATAAGGTGAGCCCAACTGAGTCTTGGACAACTTTCTTATGCTCTGGTGGACATTGATCCTACCTAAACATCTTCCATACTTGACATCCTTGGGCGAATTTGACTGATCATCTGTCATTCCATTTGTCTGACTTTGAGCCTTGACGAGCTTGTCTAAGCATCTACCATTTTTACTTCTCCAACTTAGGCGAAATTTTCAATGTACCATACCCAAACTCTTCCTCTATACTTGATCAACAGTGTTCATGCCATATTGATACCATGCTGGTTCATCTGGAACAAAACCCTAATTAGGGTTTCCACTCTGCTTTTTGCACTTGAAGACCTCATTTTCAAAATCTAAGAACATGGGCACTAATAATATCGCTGATCTTCTAGAACAAAACCCTAATTAGGGTTTGAATTTTGCTTTTTACCCTTAAAGACATAATTTTCAAAATCTGAGAACATGGGTAGTGTTGATGTGTTTTTATGCACATGCGAACACAGAATAAAATACCAAGGTATCTTATCCTCTCTTGAACAAAGTCTCTCATATGCTATGCTTCGCGATCAAATGAGACAACTCCAAGGTTACGAAATGTCAGGTCTTGACTTGTGGATGAGTTCAATGGTCTGATGTGATAATGTTGGAATCACAAGGGGACTTACGTTGTACATGAATGCTCAATCTTATCAAGGATTAGGATGGGTATGCCGATGACTTAGGATTTAGCAATGTAGTTTTGGACTCAATTCTAACAAGACTTACTAAAAAAAACGGCAAAAGGGAATAGGGTTAAGGAAATCTATTCTAAAACCTAGGAATGTAGGAAATGATGAACAAATTTAGTGGAATCAAACTAGGCAAGGTCTCACCATCAAGTCAAACAGTTTTTGACACGAGCTTCGTGCAATCATCTAAGGTATACTTCATAGATTTTCAAATTATTACCATCAAACATTGAAACCATCCAAGTTGATGCATAACAATGGACGCATAATAATCGAAGTTAAACTTGCATAAACTCTAGTTGACCATGCACGGTGCACTTACAATCAGCATGAGGCTAGTGGTATGGATTAATAGATTCCACACAAATATACTCAAAAAATCTTTCATTCAATCTAACAAACTTGAAAGCAAATTCTAATCTAACTTGGAGTCATTGAGAACCTTGAATGCAAGACAACACTTGAAAAACAAAATCACCATCAAGTCGAACAATGATTTATATTCAAAAAGTTGCAGTATATACCAACAATTCTACAAAATCTCTCTTACAAATGAGAGGCAATGGGGTTTACATAGAGCCTCAAAAGAAATGAATGGCTCAGATTGATTCAAGATCAACGGCCAAGATTACAAGATAAAACCCTAATTAGGGTTTGTACAACCACCATTACATTGGCCAATAAGAAACGAGGGCAAGTAAGATAAATAATATTTGATGTAGCGCCATGTGTCACCTATTCCCTCCTTGAATGAATGTTGACTTGGTACCTTTTGATTGAATGAATGGTGACTAGGATGCCACCTCATCTTGCCTTATACACTTAATCAATTTGCCTTGTATGTTCCTCTTCTTCATAATGTTTGGAATTCCTTATGATACTTCGCATTCCATCCTTATGTTAAAAATTCCATGAACTGTTCCCTCCTTATGTTTGGAAAATTTTCCCGATCTTGGAATCTTGAATTATTTCCTTCCTTGGCGCTCTTTGATATTGAAATTCCTTGATGTAGTTCTAGATTTCTTGATGTGAAATCCTTTGTGCTCATGTCTTGAACTTGCTTTCCTTCATTTGTTCACCATCAAGGTGAAGCCTTCTTCATCATTGATCTAGTCCTCATCTTCACCTTCTGGAATCTCTATCCTGAATTCCTCATCCAATCTTTGAAGTATTGATCTTCCTTATTTGCATTGCGTGCATCCTCCTTCACCTCAAGCCTTGATCATCATGCTTCCTTTCCTCATAACAATCCTGCAAAACAAACAAGCATTGAATCAAAGACCCATGTGATAAACTTGACTTCAACCTTGGTGGGAAATCCATCCACATATGGACTGATCAGTCCTTAAAACATCCGTATTATCCTTGTCAATTCTTTCACTTGGCAGAAATTTGATGCCTATCTGGATAACTTCCTTCCTTTGTAATTATGCCCTGCAGTGGAAATCCGACCCTCATCCAAACTCATTGTCCTTGAAAATTTTGTGTTGATTGGATTACATTTGGAGTGGAAATTTGGACACCATCAAGACTTTGTTCCTGACATTTGTCCCAACTTGTGATAGGTAGTCTTAGAAAATTGTAGCACCGATTCTGGAAAATATGAAGGTCCGGATTGAAATCTTATTCTCCTCAAGAAAACCTGATTTTTAGACTTGGGATAAGTTTGATTGCAATAAATAAGTCTGAAGACACCCCTATAAACTCAAAAAATGGCATGATTTGGTGCCCAAAAATGAATGTCCAAGTCTGAAAACACTCTGAAAATGGTGTATTGAAGTCTGATTTTCTGATTCTTAAGTCTGAATACACCCTCTGAAAGTCTGAAAATGGCTCCAAAAAGTCTAAAGACACACTGAAAATTATGAATATCAATGGCTGGAAGTGGTCACAGCCATGTCACATGCTTGCATTTGAATTATTTTGACCTTCAAAACTCGGAATTGATCACATCTGGGCACAACTATGTGGCTGGAAATGAAGTTTCAATCTGAAGACAGCCTGATAATATCAAAAAATGGAGTCCGGAAGTATACCACAATGCTTGCAAAAGGGTGTGGAAAAGTCTGATTTTTAGTTCTTAAAGTCTTAAGACACCCTTCCAAGGTCCAACAATGGCTGCCCAATGTCTGAAGACAACCTGCAATTTCAATAAATCAGTCATTTAAACTTGTCGCAGTCATAGGAAACACCTGTATTTGATGGATTTTGCCTTCCCAAAGTGAAGTTTGTCAAATCTGGGCATGAACAAAAGGCTGGTAAAAAATATCTAAGTCTGAAGACAAATCTGAAAGTGAAGTTTCAGACTTAGATCTGCAATGGAAGCTCCAGAAAATGCTCCCAAAATGATGCACAATGAAAATCGCCCAAGTGTGGAGGTAGCTGGAAATGAAAATTAGTCTGAAGACACCTGCAACTATGGAGTTTCAGACTATAACAACAATGGTGTTCCTCAGAAAATGCCTCCAAATCACTCGAAAATGGCTTCCCAATGAAATTGCCTAAGTGTGTGATGGTTGGGAGTGAAAAGTTAAATCTGGAAATGAAGGTTCCAGCCAACAATGGTATCCAAATCACTTCCAGCAATGGCGTCAAACTCTGATTTGAGTGTAATGGTAGCCTCTCAACAACAATGGAGCTCAATAGAATTACAAAAATCACCCAAAATGAAGGGCAATCTGCCTCACAAACAAAATCGCAACCCCTCCAATCACGTCGCCATCTTCCAAAATCGCTATATGTGGCTTAATCAGCCATTAAACATGTTGTAGCTCCTCTCCAATGGTGGCGCCCAGGTCTGATTGAGCAAACTATTTAAATCTGCAACTTAGCTTCCAAAAATGGTGTCAACTTGACACTTGGGCAAAAATCGCCCAGCTGGGACCTCCAATCAGCCCTCAATCAGCCACCTAACTGTCACATCAGCAGCTTATAATGTTATTTTAATGCTGAGCAGGCATACTTAAACACATTTGCACCTTGAAACTTCACCACACAAGCAATTTGGGAAAAAACTTTGATACTTATACTTGCCTGGGAAAAATCGATTTAAATTAGAAAAATAATTAATTATTAAATGATCATTGCAGATCATTAAATAATTGTTTTTATTTTTAAATAATCGTCAACACTTGTAAAACCAATTAATTTTAAAATTTAGATCAAAATTGACCCTTGGGGGGAAAATCACCCCATGTTGGGATAAAAATCCCAATGAAAACTTATTCAAAATCATTGAAAATGTCTTTGGGGGAAAATCGACCCCTGTCTGGACAATTATCCGGACTTAAAAATCTTCAATTTGCACTTGGTGGAAATTTGCACCAAGTCTGGAATCACTATCCACAAAAAGTCATCATGAAAAGCTTTGGTGGAAAATCGATTGTCATCAAGAATCCTCACTTAAGTCATCCGCAAATATTCCACACTCCCTAGGGGAAATTTGAAGGTAGCCAGGAAAATTCCCAACACTTAGACAACATTTAATCATCTTGGTGGAAAATCGCCCCTAGTGTGGATTTTGAATGTGGAAAAAATCAAGCCTATCCGGATTCCAAGGGAATCCATGTCCAGTCTGGAATTTTGACCTTTTGACCCTTAGAATATGGATTTTCATTTGGAATATGATGATTTTTCCACTCAAAATCACTAGGAAACTTCAAAACTCAATAAAACTCATTTGGACTTAGGCAAATTCACCAAAAATTTGAGCGAAACACAAGGAAACCTATCGGGATATAGTGCAAAATCCACTTGAATAACTTCCTAGGAGCGAGAAAACAACTCTGAAAGGTCCTAAAACACCTTAGCACTCAAAAATCACCGACATGGACGTTCAAAACCATGCAAATGCTCAAATGTCAAGGCAACACTTAGCAAGAATAAATCAAAACCCTAAGGCAACCCCTAGACTTAGGCAAAACTCAGGATCACTCTAACAATTTGACATTTTAAACATATGATCCTATTCAAAATTCAAAACCCTCTCATCGGCAAAGGCAAACACTAGGAAATTAGGAAAAACCTCTACTCTAAAAAGCAAAAAGTGGGGGGTCCCATTTGCAATGGGGCGATGTGTGAAGACGTCACAACAGGTAGTAATAATTTGTCATGAAGATCAAAACCCTAATCTCGAAAAAAAGCAAAAATTCAAAACCCTTGCTTTTTATACTTAGAAGCAAAAATTATCGAATCTAAAGAAATTGGTAGGACTAATATGACCTAAAGATCAAAACCCTAATCTCAAAAAAACGCAACAATATGGGATATGAGGGGAAAAGCACCGCTAATCTGGAATTTTGACCTTTTGACCCTTAGAATATGGATTTTCATCTGGAATATGATGATTTTTCCACTCAAAACCACTAGGAAACTTCAAAACTCAATAAAACTCATTTGGACTTAGGCAAATTCACCAAAAATTTGAGCGAAACACAAGGAAACCTATCGAGATATAGTGCAAAATCCACTTGAATAACTTCCTAGGAGCGAGAAAACAACTCTGAAAGGTCCTAAAACACCTTAGCACTCAAAAATCACTGATGTGGATGTTCAAAACTACACAAACGCTCAAATGTCAAGGCAACACTTAGCAAGAATAAATCAAAACCCTAAGGCAACCCCTAGACTTAGGCAAAACTCGGGATCACTCTAACATTTTGACATTTTAAACATATGATCCTATTCAAAATTCAAAACCCTCTCATCAGCAAAGGCAAACACTAGGAAGTTAGGCAAAACTTCTACTCTAAAAAGCGAAAAGTGGGGGGTTCCATTTGCAATGGGGCGATGTGTGAAGACATCACAACAGGTAGTAATAATTTGGCATGAAGATCAAAACCAGTGTTCCACGGGCGTCGGGGACCGGGGAACGAGGGGACGCGGGGACGCGTCTCCGGGACGGGGGGACCAAGGGTCTAAATTTGGGGACAGCGACTGGGGGGTGGCGGGGTGGTGGTGCTCATATACTTATACATATACATATAGTACTTGAAAAACTAGTTTTGAAAAGATGTATAACAGTATAACAGTATAAGAATTAGATTTCAAATGAAACTATAGGAAATACCAAGATTACTTAGATTAGTGATACGTAACTAATTGCTAAAAATAAATAAAATTTGACAAATGAAATTGTCAAATTGGAGATTTCTCATTTCTATCATATGAATATCGAAAAAGGAAAACGAAAATACGAACATCTGATGCCATTGCAAAGTCTATAATAATAAAGATGATTACATGATTCATCATTACAATGAGTAGCCAAATACAAATGTGTAGCAATAGCATTACAAAAGAGACTAGAGTCAAATACAAAATGACAAAATTGAAAAGTGAAAACTCAAACTGTAGCTAATGGAGGCCTCTAATCATCTGCGAGCTCCTCCTCACTAGAACTGCTGGACTCCTGAGGATCAAGGTCCCTCAAGCTCACACCAACTAGCCCTGCATCTGAAGTGGTAGGATCATCCTCATCAATCCGTGAAGGCTCCTCTGGCTCTACATCCCATCGTGCTGCTGGACTCTCCTTGTACATAAGTGTCTTGCAGTCAATGAGACGCAAAGCACTGTGTACAGCCACAAGCTTCTCTGCTCTCTTAGAGGTAAGTCTGTTCCTCTTAAGAGAGTGGATGAAGCTATATGTAGACCAGTTCCTCTCAGCAGCTAAAGAACTGGAAATCTGGGATAGCAGACGGATGGCTAGAGTGGTGGTCAAAGATTTCAGGCCATGACAATTCCACCATAAAAGTGGGTCCTCCTGTGCCATGTTGTCTATATCCATCTTTGCCGCATCTGAATAACCTCTAAGAGTGGCAAATCTTCCCCACTCAGTGCGCATTGTGTCGACATCTCTGGAATCAAACATCTTCTCTATGCACTTAAAGAAACCCACCTTCACCTCATCATCCTGAATCGGTGTCAGTCTACCCGGTCTAGCCTTGTACCACTTAGGATTCAAGGCAAAGGCAGCCATATGCAAAGGAGTGTTCAACTTGTCCCATCTACGCTGAATGATAGGCTGGATTTGCTCATTGTAGAATGCTAAAGAGGGGTCCTTCACTCGCACAACAGCCCTCATCTGGTCAAGCACGGAGTCAATGCACTCATACACCTCTCCAAGGTTAGGTGCATCCCCATCCCCATATCTGATCACCTGGAATACTGGAGTAATGATAGAGACAATGTATTTCACATCAATCCAAAACACATCACTCTTCACTATCTCCTTCACCCTTCTCCCTTGCTCTTTCTTGGCCTCAGCCCACCTATTCCACTCATTAGTCATAACCATGAGTTGCAATGCTTCTTGCAACTCAATCATTCTCTCCAAGAGAATGAAATAGGATGCATATCTAGTCTCAACTGGTTTCAAGAACTCCTTTGCGAAGGTCCTGAAGAGTGCATGTGAAGTGTGGTGGTTGCAGATAAACATCTGCACATCTCTCGCATCGGTGACCACTCCTCTAATCCAGTCTATCTTCCCCATGTCCTTGAGTGCATTGTTCATGGCATGCACACAACATGGGGTCCACCAAATGTGTCTATAGGCTGCCTCAACGAGTCTCCCTGCTGCTCTACACACATGGGCTGCATCTATCACTACTTGGACCACATTTTGTGGGCCAACCTCCTCAATAGCCTCCCTGAGGACCTGAAACTAGAAATCAGCATCTTTACGATGCCCTGTACAATCAACTGCTCTAAGGAAGTATGGGCCCTCTTCACATGTGACCATGACGTTGATGAGTGGACGATGGCTAATGTTCGTCCACCCATCCATAACTATGCTGCACCCCGATGCCACCCAACATGCCTTAATCTTCTCCATCAAAATATTGATCTTGGAATAGCTTTTATCCAAGATCGAGGTCCTCATTTTCGTCTCCCCTGGTGGCACATAAGATGGTCCTCCCTTGGCCACCATATCCATCATCTTCCTATAATAAGGAGACCATGTAACATGAAATGGAATGCCATTGGCAAAGAAGAAATTGCCAATGGATTCATCTATCTCATCTCTCAGCTGCACATTAAACATATCAGTAATGGGGTTGCTCTGTGCTATCTGCAACTTACGTTTCCCAGCCCTGGCGGCAGTAGAAGTGGAAGTGGATGGAGATCCAAACATCATTCCTCCCGTCTGCGAAGCATGAGAAGTATGAAGTGCTGCCCTAGCAGACAAAGTAGTAGGCATTGAAATATTTGTGTCATTTGGAACCCCCCAAATCCTGTTAAACTCAATTCTGTACTATATATTTTTGGCTTCCTCCAAAAACTTACAATGTTTCACGCCTTTTCCTCTCCAAAACAGAAAGTGTGCATTCACCCTACTAATGCTACCGAACCATTCTGTGTCACAAATATTGCACTTCCACTTCCTTGTTCCCCCACTTGAATGTGATGCAGTGCCTTGTACTGATATTCGTGAAGCAAACTGTTTTAGAGGAGACTTAGGATCAAAATGACCCCTTGCATATGGTGCCAACAACTCTGAAGGGCAACCTGTACTAGCTGGTGCACTTGCCATAGAGCTAGATTGGGCTCTAGGATCAGCCCCATGGTCACCCCCCTCATTTTCAGGTTCATATTTTGAATCATTCTCACTATGAGAATGGATTTCCATGTCATCTTCACTCATGCCTTGGGAGCTCATTGTGAAATTGACACTGCATTTCACAAAATGAAAATAAAATCAGCCTAGTTTAACAATATATTTTTAAATTTTTTTCCTATTCATCTCAAAATGAGATTTGATGTTGAATCTTGAGGGCAAAATGATAAAATGACGAATCATTTTGCCCTCAAGATTCAACATCAAATCTCATTTTGAGTCTTGAGATGAGTAGGGAAAAAAAATTCAAAAATGACATAGAACAATGAAAATCAGAAAATATTCAAAAAAAACAAGAAAAAGTTGAAAAACCCTACCTTGTGCTTGAAAAATCTCTCCAAAATGTAGAAGAATCTTCTTCTTCCTCTTCTTCTTGCTTCTTCTAGCTCCTATCACACTTGCAATCAGCTTTTCTCACCCCTTCAATCAGTCTTCTTCAAGTTTTTCCTCCTCTTTAGCTTGCTAGAAAAAAAAATCAGTTTACCAAAATGAGAGTTAAATCTAAAAAAAACATGCTTTTGTGTTGTTTTGGGGGGTTGGGTGGGGCCCACGTCCAATTAGGGTTACCCCTTAATCCCCCCAAAAGGCACATGTTTTTTAAAATGTTGCTTTTTTTGTTTGTTTAGGCGTGGGGACGCGGGAGACGCCTGGGCGTCTCCCGCGGAGACGCCCAGACGTCTCCACGTCTCCCTGGGAGACGCGGAGATGGGGAGACGTCTCCACGTCCCGGCAGCGATTGGGTGGCGGTGGGGGGACGGCGGGGGACGTCACGTCCCCATCCCCCCGTCCTTGAGACGTCCCTGATGGGGGGATGCGCCCAAAAAGGGGGGGGACGCTTCCCCGTGGAATGGGGATCAAAACCCTAATCTCGAAAAAAAGCAAAAATTCAAAACCCTTGCTTTTTATACTTAGAAGCAAAAATTATTGAATCCGAAGACATGGGTAGGACTGATATGACCTAAAGAACAAAACCCTAATCTCAGAAAAAAGAAAAAATATGGAATGAAAGGAAAAGTACCTCTAGTCTGGAATTTTGACCTTTTGACCCTTAGAATATGGATTTTCATCTGGAATATGATGGTTTTTCCACTCAAAACCACTAGGAAACTTCAAAACTCAATAAAACTCATTTGGACTTAGGCAAATTCACCAAAAATTTGAGCAAAACACAAGGAAACCTATCGGGATAGAGTGAAAAATCCACTTGAATAACTTCCTAGGAGTGAGAAAACAACTCTGAAAGGTCTTAAAACACCTTAGCACTCAAAAATCACAGACGTGGACATTCAAAACCACACAAACACTCAAATGTCAAGGCAACACTTAGCAAGAATAAATCAAAACCCTAAGGCAACCCCTAGACTTAGGCAAAACTCAGGATCACTCTAACATTTTGACATTTTAAACATATGATCCTATTCGAAATTCAAAACCCTATCGGCAAAGGCAAACACTAGGAAATTAGGCAAAACTTCTACTCTAAAAAGCAAAAAGTGGGGGGTCCCATTTGCAATGGGGCGATGTGTGAAGACGTCACAATAGGTAGTAATAATTTGGCTTGAAGATCAAAACCCTAATCTCGAAAAAAAAGCAAAATTGTCGAATCTGAAGACATGGGTAGGACTGATATGACCTAAAGAACAAAACCCTAATCTCAGAAAAAAAGCAAAAATTTTGAGGCCCAACATTTTAAACCTAGAGACAAGATTTTCAAATTTCGACAACATGGGCAATAATTAAATAACCCTAGGAACAAAACCCATATGCCACTTTCGAAAAAGCAGAAAAAGCAAAAATTTCTAAAAATAGAAAGATGTCAGAAATGACCCAAAGCAAATGCGACCCTCATCCTTCAGACCTTCTAACCACTCTGACAACATTCATACATGATTCTAAGCATGATTTCTCGACTTGGCTTGGGATGAATTCTCAAAAACTCAAACTCATTGTAAAAAGACTAGTGATTAGCAGTTGCGACGCCAAAGCAAAACCCTAAAAAGCAAAAACAAGGGGTCCCCATTTGCAATGGGGCGATGTGTGAAAAAGGTCACAACAAGAGCCTAAAAGGCTAGAAGTGTTAACCATAAGAGGAAAATGCACATGCCTATAAATATGGGACAATTCCAATCATTATCACTGATCTGAGCCCAAACACCTTTCATAGCCAAATTTGCATCTCCTACAACATACAACCCTGCAGGCTGCAAATTTGCACCTCCAGCAATAATATGAATGACACTACCAGCGTGTTTGGCTCCCCAAACCTTGTAGATTAGTTGCACCCTCCACGGGATCTCATACTCCAATCAAACAACACTTTCTATTCCCAATTAGACAATGACTAAGGAAGTTGATAGTTAAAAATACAAAACTTTGTAATTGTTCATTTTCGCAACTAATTGTAAAATGTATTCTCATCTCCTCAATTATGGACATTTGAATAACAGAAGATGTTTGTTGGCTACACACAAATTCCAATATATATATACTTTCAGTGCCATAAAAATTAAAATCATTATTAGGATTCATTCCACGACAATGACATAGCCTTGGATTCTACTTCCAACATTGTACTCTTATACAAAATAATTTGATCATGATGAATAGAAGAGCTACATTTGTTATACCTTGTCTCTATTGAATTTGTAATGTTGCTTCCACATTTCTTGTTTTGTTTCCACTGCACCTTAAAAATAATTTGCAAGTTACTCAAGGGGACTCATCTCTTAATTTGTCCATGGATTGTCCTCTTTGCAACTCTTATAGAAACACAAATGGTTGCTATTAAAGAAAAATTTCCCTTTGCCATTTTGTTTATTGGTTTCCATCAGAGTTACAAGACTCATTAGCACTCGCTCAGACTCAGCAAGTCCCAAGGCAAGCCACCCTCACCAAATCTAGGAGACTCGGTAGCCAAGCCTATGCCAGACTTGTCGAGTCTAGGCAAGTCCCAACCTTGAAACTTGGCTACACAGTTGGGCATGGAAAAGTAAAAAGAAAAGCATATCAAACAACTACTTAACCTTTTTTTTTACTTATATTTGCCTACTACACCCTAAAAGCAGGTTGGTTTAATTTTCAGAGTTTTGAGCCAAAATTGGATAGCATTGTAAGGAAACCAGCAAGGAGATTAAGAAAAAAATCGGTGGTTGAATCACATTCGGGCAGGTATGTAGCTACTTTTTGTGCATCTAGACATGTCTACAAAGGATTGGAAAGAGCTCACTATTGATTTCAAATGATATTTAAGATGTAAGTTTGTATTTTGAAGGTTTTTCTTGTTTTTTTTAAACAATAATTTCATTTTCTTTTACATTTCTTCTCTTTTTTCTATTTTGTTTATTGAACCAAAAAACAAACCTTGGGTGTGTTTTTTTTTTGTTGAACGAACCCTAGGTGTTTTTTTTTTTAATTATAGTTTTATAGTTGCAAACCCTATATTTTTTTATATTACTTTAATTAGAAATCATAAATATTGTTTTTTTCTATTTATATGTTATCGCAGCATTCTTGAGATTCATAAATCGTCCTTATCACAATGTCCCAAACCCCAGTTAGAAGGAACCCTTGTTGGAAACATGCTACTATTACCATTGGGCAACAAAACAAGTAACTTGTTTTATTGCAAAACAACTTTTCATGGGGGAGGCATTAATAGATTGAAATACCATCTTGCAAATATACCAACCTATGATGCTAATCCATGTTTCCTAAGGTTATGTGTGAAGTGAGTGCAATTAGAAAACTGTGAGCAGCAAAAGGAATTAAAAAAGAGGCAAAGAGAGGAAATGGCAGCCATTGGTGGAAGTAAAGAACCTTCTTCCATTCCTCCATTTCGTCCATCTTCGGGTGTTGGTAATGCTAGTGCTAGAGACAATGGAAATGTTAGCATTGTGCCTACAGTTTGTGCATCTAGGTTAGATTTATATATTTTACCATGCACTACTCCAAGGTCCCAACCATTATTTGAGAGCGTGGGTTGAAGCAAATACAAACATGATGCATCTAAAAGTGCAATTGGAGACTTTTGGTTTTATTGCAACATTCCATTCCATATAGCTAGGTAATTCTTTTTTTGTTTGTTTTAAAATATATAGCTTGATTCTTTGTCTCTAGTATTATTAAAATTTAAATGTATGTCGAATTCAAATTTAAATTCTCTATTTTACAATACTTATTTATTTAATTTCAATGTGACATATTAGGTCTCCTTATTGGCAAAACGTGGTTGATGCCATTACTATTTGTGGGGCAAGGCTCAAAGCCCCTAACAGTGAGGAGATAAAGGGCCCCATTTTGTCACAACATGTGGCTGATGTAAAAGCCACAATAGAAGAGCAACAATTGACATGGACAAGGAAGGGTTGCACCATCATGACCGATGGTTGGACATATAGAAGAAATAGAAAATTGTCAAATTTTCTTGTTTCTTCCTCAAGTGATTGTACTTCCTAAAATGCATTGATTTAGTTATTAATATTTTTTATTTATGCTTTATTGAATCATTGATTTTGTGTTTTTCCAACTGGCATAATACTCATCAAATCTATTGATGCTTCAGGAAACACCAAAAATGTTGATTTCCTTTGTGAAGCTTTGGAGAGAGTGTTGGCTGATGTGGGTGAGGAGAATGTGGTGCAAGTGGTTACAGATATGAAGCAAATAATGTTGTTGTAGGTAGAATGCTAATGGATAGGTATCCATCATTGTTTCGGACTCCATGTGTTATTTGTTGCCTTGACCTCATATTGGAGGATCTTGGAAAGATTCCATTGATCAAAAGCATGTGTAGAGATAGCCAAAAATATTTTAAAATTCATATACAATCACACATGGGTCCTCAACCTAATGAGGCAATTCACAAGGCAGAAAGAGTTGAATTGTCCCAGATTAAACCAATTCGCAACTAATTTCATCACATTACAATCCTTGCTTTAGGCAAAGGGAGCTTTGAGGAGCATGCTAGTTAGAGAGGAGTGAACTTCCTCATCATATGCTAAGGGGTTGTGGCAAATCAGATGTTTGATGAACAAAGATTTGGGTACCTACTTGTTGACGTGTATTTTGTACACAATCATACACAGAATAAAATACCTAAAGGCATCTTATCCTCTCTTGAGAAAATAGTCTCTAACTGCTGAAGATTCGCGTAAAGGATCAGTTAGGTAGACTCCAAGGTTCTTTTAGTGGGGTCTCCACGTGTGGACAAGCTCCAGTGGTATGATGTGATTTGCTGGAATCACAAGGGGACTTACATTGAACTTCCGATCTGCTTTGCTGGACACAGGCTCTAACTAAAAAAAATGGAAAAAGGATAAGGGCGAAGAGAGGATCTAATCTTAATACGAAGAATGTAGGAGCAATGACTTGATTTTTGGTGAAACTCTAACTAGATCTTGTTTTGACATCAATGGAACATCTACACAAGACTAGTGCGATCTTCTAAGGGAGCTTTATGATGTTCAAATCATCACCGCAGGCATAGATACCATCCAAGTTGATGCATATCAATGAAGAGGCGACAAATTGAAATTGAGCTTAAGCTGAACGATTCCAGTCGACTACACAAGGCAAGTTTGCAATCAACAAACTGCTAGTAGTATGGATGTACGAATTCCACCATCAATCAATCACATTCCCTCCATTCATTTAATCATCTACCATCTAAGATTGAAGACTCAACAAGAAACCATGCAAATTGCAAGAAAAACGACATATTTCACCATTACTTCAATGAAAATGGAGTTTGCTTACAATCAATGGCAACAATTTCTTGCCTTGTCCTCCTATTCTACTCTCTATCTACTAACTACTTTCAACTATTTCTATACTATCTCTCTCTAATTCTACATTATCTTTTACAAATGAAATGTTTGGGCTTATATAGTGCCCACAATACAATTTGATGGCTTAGATCAATTCAAGATCAATGGCCAAGATTTTACAATGAAAAACCCTAATTAGGGTTTGTTACAACCATTACATAACATTTAATGTTTGACCAATGATAAAATTGTATTGCTTGGACACATGTCCCTTTTAGAAAAATTGACCAATGGATAGCCAGGGTAGGTACATCGAAGTTTGTGCCACCTTCCATGAGTTAAGTACATTGAATCTGGACATGCTGAGGTGGACTTCACTGACTGGAGGAGTGATGACTGGGATGCCACCTCATCTGACACTTGAAGCTTGCTAGATATTCAATTTGATGTCGTTGAGAGGCTATCTTTAATTAACTCTTGTTCTAACTCCTTTTGTCCTTGATGTGCAGGAAGATGATGTACCTCGCCTTGGAACGCTGGATTGAAAGAGGTCGCCCATGTCTTGGCTTGATCGTCCTGGCGAAGACCGTCCTGGCAAAGACCGTCCTTGATCCGGCTTGATTTTCCTTGAAGAGACCTCCATTTGATGCCTACACAACATTTCAAAATTAGTACCATGATTTTGCAATACATAACATAAATTAGAGAGCAATTTTTTAGGAAACTTAATGATAAGTCCTTTATTAATCATTTCCTAAAAAAGACTGAGCTAAGGAAAAACAAAATAACAAAATTAAGGCAATGACAATCAAAATTCGAAATTAAAACAAGAGATCTTGCCATACCTTACTTGAGAGCTTAACTCTAAAATGCAAAATAAAGGAATTCGCCTAGGCAAAATTTGAAATTCGATAGTCTTGATGTGATCTTCAAAAGAACGTTCCTCTTATCAACTTCGCCACTCTTCAAGCCTTGGACGTGATCTTTTCTTCAAGTTAGCAATTTCGCCATCTTTGATATGTCATTGACGTGATCTCCAATGCCTTGGACAAGTTCGCACTTCCTTGGATAGTACTAACGCCTTCCTTTGGATATAAATTCGCACCTCCTTGAACACAACTTAGCACTTCTCCCTTTGAAATTCGCTCCTCCCCTTGAATGATCTTGGCGCCTTCCTTTGCATACTCCAAATCGCATTTCTCCTTTGTCTTCCTCAAATCGCATGTAAGAGATGAAAATGATGATGTGAAAATGAAATAAACACCTTCCTTTATAGGCGCTCACCTTCATATTGACCTTAGGCCGACTTTTTGCAAAATATAGCAATTAAAACGATTTTTAAATAAATAATAAAGGCCGACCTTGACAAAATAAACCCAAGCGCTCCCTTTTGATTTTTATTAAATTAATAATTAATTATTAAATGCCTTCATTTTTAATTAATAAATTCGATTTTCTTACAAGGCAAAAATAATCAATTAATACCAAGCGCTAAATTTAAATGCCATTAATTAAATATCGATTTTCCTAGCATTTAAATAAATTTAAAAAATATTTGTTTAGCGCCCAAAAATGAAAAAAGTGGGAAGATACGTACCTCATCGCCCTGGTCCCTGACTGAGGGACAGGAGCGATTTTGCTCTTGTGGGCCTCATTTCACTTCATCACCTTCGAAAATTATATTCAACGGATTCGCAATGCCTCCTTTCATTCATTCATGCCTTGAGATCGGTTGAAATTTGGCGAGAAAATCATCTACAACAAAAATCGCTCTGGTCCCTTCCTGAGGGACAGGAGCGAACTTAAGCATTTTGGTCCTTTGTTGACGTTTGATAATCTTCAATTTGTCTTCAACGGGTTCGATTGACCTCCTTTCTTGCCTTCGAACATAAAATTTGCTTGATCTTTGCCCAGATCGTACCTTATGAAGAACTTCGCTCTGGTCCTTCAGTGAGGGACAGGAGCGAAATTGACCCTCTAGGCAAAACTTCATCATTTCCTTGTTTTTGATCAAGTCTGGATGTTCTATCATGCTCATTTCGTCCTTCACCATGCCTTTGATGTCTCGATTCGTCCAAACAAGGTCAGGAATGGCTCAACTAAGCATTTTCGCTCTGGACCCTTGGTGAGGGACACGAGCGATTCGCCTTGGTCCCTTGGAGAGGGACACGAGCGCATTTCGCTCTGGACCCTTGGAGAAGGACACGAGCGAAATTTGACTTTTCGCACTCTCGATCAGGACAATTTTAATGGAATATAACATTTAAGTATAAGTGACATTTCCTTCTATGTTTCTTCTTTCTTATACTTTAAGTTATATTCCATATATACTTTCAGGATGTTTGAGAGTGGTTTCAGACCTCCAGGAGTTATATTGCAAAATCTAGTTTTTGGAGGTTTTTTCAGTTTCCAGACTTAGTCAAATTTCAGGGTCAGGACATTCCAGACTTAGCCAAATTTCAGGATCAGGAACTCACTCAAGCCGGACTTGGTTATCCATGTGATCTCCCCGACAGCACTTCAAGTTATATTCATTTGATAAAATGTACCTCTTTGGACCTTTTCACATCGTCAAGACGTTAAAATCTTGCAAGGACAAAGCAAAATTGGATTTGTAGCTCCGGTCCTTCACTGAGGGACAGGAGCGATTTAGGCAATTAGCACTGTTATGGACGTCCCAAAAATCTTCAATTTATATTCAACGCATTTATCTCATGTTTTTCCTTGTTTTTGAACGTAAACTTGCCTTGACCTTTGTCTGGATTTTGCATAATGAAGGAAATCGCTCTGGTCCCTGGGAGGGGGACGAGAGCTACAAGGTACCTCGCCCTGGTCCCTTGGAGAGGGACAGGAGCGATTTGGTCAATATAGGTCATTCTCCTTCGTTTTTGCACCTCAAATTATATTCATTTGGCAAAGCATCTTCCTTTGGACGTCCTCAAATCATTAAGTCATCAAAATCTTGCAAGGACAAGGCGAAATTGAATTTGTAGCTCCGGTCCTTCACTGAGGGACAGGAGCGATCTTTCCCCTGGAGGCATTTCTGTGCTCATGAAAATCTTCAATTTATATTCAATGGAAAGATCTCGTCGTTCTCCATTATTTCAAACGTAAAATTTGTCTGGACTCTGCAGGGACGATGAGATATTTGAAATTGAGCTCCCGTCCTTCACTGAGGGACAGGAGCGATTTTGCTCCTACAGGCCAAAATAACAAGATTTTTCACATTTTAACACTTCACGAGGCGAAAACAAATCAATTCCAATGCCCAGGATCAAAATTCAAAAAAGTCAAAATTTGGTCAAAAATATTCAATTGGACAAAAATTCACATTTCATCTTCAACACTTAGACAAGTTTAAGCTCTGCATGAACATTCCAATTGAAAATTAGACCATTCTGGCAAATTCATTGCATTCAAAATTTGCATTCTAGAAAAGGGAAAATCAAAAAGCTCCCAAAACCGACTGGATTTTGGTCCGAAAAGACGGTAATTAGAACCCTAAGGCTTGACCCTAAATCCAGACAACTAACAAACTAACAAAACCCTAAAAAAGCAAAGCGAAAACGAGCAAAACGAGCAAAAAAACATGGGTCCCCATTTGCAATGGGGCGATGTGTGAAAACGTCACAACATCTAGCGCCACCTTGAATAAATGTTGAAAAACATTTCAGAGATGAAGACTCAATCGACACCTAGAACCTCTGGAAAATTCATCCTAGCTCATCAAGAGATTAGAGAATGCACTCAAAGTAGAAGGAGAATCTTTAACCAAATCTAGACACTTAGTCTTTGATTACCCAAGTGTGTGCAAGTGTATTTATTCCTCTCGACAAGACAACTATGACTTTCAGGTTCCCCTGTGATTAGCTACGTAGTTTATCTGAACTTCAAAAGCATCCTGGATAGAGCCTCGCTGCCAGTCAGACGTCCATAGTCCCGACGAGGTTATCGCCGCAAGCTCACGAACATTGCTCCATTGCCAGCCAGGCGTCTATAGCCCCGATGGAGTTACTCGCATATTCCCTTTAGCCAATTTTGATATTTCGTTTCATTTCACTTTTCTTTTCATTTTTCTCTTTCGTTTTCTCTTTTTTCTCATTTTTTCCTTTTGATATTGCTTTTCTCTTCGTCAATTCCTTTTGGCTCGTAAGCAGTGAAGCTTACTAGGGTTTGAGGATTGCGGTGGCGCTGAAGCCAGATTTTAGATTTTTCACCAATCACAGCTTTGCCTGAAAACCATAATGACTCGGAGTCTATTAATGTGTGAAAATATAGTAATCAACAGATGTCGGCATCAAGACACAGAAAATGATTCCCTTCCAAGTCAAATACAGGTCCTAATCAGATGATAAAACTGGAGAGGAACAACCTCGGATTCCAAACACTTCATGAATAGATATCTAAGAAATGAGTCTAACATAAGATCCAGGATGTTGCCAGTGTGTGAGCAACAACACAAACGCCTTTCTCACAAAATGGAGGCTCCCACTCAAGACACCTAAACTAAAGCAAACCGACCGACAGACCGACCCAAAGCAAACTAAACTAAAACGCACACCAAAAGCAAACAACTAAACTACCTGAGCCACACTAGATCATGAGTCAAATGACTCAAGGCAAATTAAGAACAAGGCTCAAAAGACCTCTAATCTAAAAAAACACAAAAAAGAAAACCTACTCTAAACCTATATACAAGAGTCCTAGACTCGACACGACTCAAAGAAGCAAAATATATACATGACTTTACATGATTTCTCAGGTTGTGCAACAGGAGTATGGCAAACGTGATGGTTCTCAACCTAGCAAATTCATCCTTAAATACAGAAAGGCAAACTCTCACCATGCATCTCTCATACTCAAGCAAGTTTTCACTCAAAATGATCAACTGAGGTAATTCGTTAGGACCATGATCAATCCAGATGCAAGTTGTTTTCCCAAAATCCCCATAATCAAAATCATAATAACTTTCAAAGCTAGGATTAAGGAAAGAGACAACCTGGCATGTTTCAAGCTCAGACGGAATTGTATTGTCGAAAGCGAGGTCACCAGCTGCTTCAGGAGGTCGCCATTGATGATGAATCATTCCACGGGCGTCCACAACATGTTGATCTTGATTAGGAAGTTCCTCTTGAAACAAGCTCAACGCCCCCTCGAATAGCTCAAGATTCTTTGTTTTTACTGAGATATCTTGCATAAACCAAGCATCTTCATGAAACTTTGTCAGCATATCTTCAAAAATGAGAGTCTCCTTGATGGATTGAGCTTCAAACATCTCCTCTAGTGGATCAAAGATAATCTCAGGTGACCTTTCTTCTTCAAGTATAGTCTCGGGAGGTCGAAGTTGATGATGGATCATATCACTCCCAGTAACTTGCTTATCTAGAAAAAATTTTGGCAGTGATTCCATTTGTGTTTCCTCTGCAAAATCTTTCAATGCTTCCTCAAATAGCATAATGGGGATGAAATCTTCAAGCGCCCCTTTGAATTGTTCTTCATATCTGGGCTCACTTATGATGATTTGTATCTCTTTGTTCAATATGTCAACTTGATTGTCTTCTTCAATGAGGCCATTCGAAAACTCTTGCAATTCAATTTCAAGGATCTCCTTTTGTAGCATAAGTGAGAATTCTTCAAGGAATGAGTCGTCCTTTCCTTTAGTTGCTTGTTCAACTCCTGGATCTTCCTTTATTATTGCTTGAATATTCTCAACTGATTCTTCAACTTTTGTTTCATAGTATTCCTTTTCAGGTGCAAGGCATGGCAGGCTATCCATTGTAATACATTGATCATCAGGTGCATTGGTATCGTCAACGTACACTTGATCCTTCTCACATTCAGATGTTGGAGCAATGTCCTGTTCATAGGTTCTCCTGAATTCGGCTGCGAGATGTGCACCCCAAGATCTGTTCATGATGCATTCTTCCTCGGACAAAGTTGGCATTCCAAACTGGTTTCTGACTTGATTGATAGCCATTTCACATACTGAGCAAGTAAATTCCGAGTGAGGTGAGTTGTGAATTCTACACCACAATGGTAGCAATATGTTTTCAAGACGCATTTCGCCATCCAAAATGAGTTGACTCTCGATCATCCACATGAAGCTTAGAAGAGGATCCTTGCTCTCTGGGACACTGAAGTTGCCTTCTTCCGTTTCTGGCCTTGGGACATCCCAAAAGAAGATTTTTCCCTGCGCTGCCGATTCCATCCTTGATAAGTACTTCAAGCAATGCATCTCATCATGTTCCTTTGTCTCGTGAACTCGACACTGCCCTTGTCTTGCAAACTCGGACAATTTGCGTGGATAAAGTTGCGTATCTAATCTCCACCAAAGTTCAGGAAAATTAACTTGTTGCTCCTCGTGAAACTGTTGCCGCTCCATTAAGAAATCTTTCTTTTTTGATTTTTTGATTTTTTGATTTTTTTGGATTTTCAATTTTTCACTTTTTTTTGGATTTTCTATTTTTCGCTTTTTTTGGATTTTCTGGAATAAGAGAGATCTTGAATATCTCGGATTTCAACTTGAACGTTCAACTGGTTCCAGCTTGATTCCTTCTCGCGTAAGTCCAACTGACGACCCAACGGTCACCTTCCTTCGAGTGTTTGAGAAAAAGCTTTCCACTGATCTTCCTTGGATTCAAGAGTTCGTGTTCACTGTCAGGTGCTCCTCAGGATCTGACGTTCAAATGCTCAGCCCTCCTTCTAGCGCCAATTCTGTTGTGCGCGGGAGGAGGGACAAAAGCTCTTGAGATAACCTCCGTAAATTTGAAGTGATAGAATCTGGAGTTCACGTACAAGCCCTCCTTCTAGCGCCAATTCTGTTGACGTGTATTTTGTACACAATCATACACAGAATAAAATACCTAAAGGCATCTTATCCTCTCTTGAGAAAATAGTCTCTAACTGCTGAAGATTCGCGTAAAGGATCAGTTAGGTAGACTCCAAGGTTCTTTTAGTGGGGTCTCCACGTGTGGACAAGCTCCAGTGGTATGATGTGATTTGCTGGAATCACAAGGGGACTTACATTGAACTTCCGATCTGCTTTGCTGGACACAGGCTCTAACTAAAAAAAATGGAAAAAGGATAAGGGCGAAGAGAGGATCTAATCTTAATACGAAGAATGTAGGAGCAATGACTTGATTTTTGGTGAAACTCTAACTAGATCTTGTTTTGACATCAATGGAACATCTACACAAGACTAGTGCGATCTTCTAAGGGAGCTTTATGATGTTCAAATCATCACCGCAGGCATAGATACCATCCAAGTTGATGCATATCAATGAAGAGGCGACAAATTGAAATTGAGCTTAAGCTGAACGATTCCAGTCGACTACACAAGGCAAGTTTGCAATCAACAAACTGCTAGTAGTATGGATGTACGAATTCCACCATCAATCAATCACATTCCCTCCATTCATTTAATCATCTACCATCTAAGATTGAAGACTCAACAAGAAACCATGCAAATTGCAAGAAAAACGACATATTTCACCATTACTTCAATGAAAATGGAGTTTGCTTACAATCAATGGCAACAATTTCTTGCCTTGTCCTCCTATTCTACTCTCTATCTACTAACTACTTTCAACTATTTCTATACTATCTCTCTCTAATTCTACATTATCTTTTACAAATGAAATGTTTGGGCTTATATAGTGCCCACAATACAATTTGATGGCTTAGATCAATTCAAGATCAATGGCCAAGATTTTACAATGAAAAACCCTAATTAGGGTTTGTTACAACCATTACATAACATTTAATGTTTGACCAATGATAAAATTGTATTGCTTGGACACATGTCCCTTTTAGAAAAATTGACCAATGGATAGCCAGGGTAGGTACATCGAAGTTTGTGCCACCTTCCATGAGTTAAGTACATTGAATCTGGACATGCTGAGGTGGACTTCACTGACTGGAGGAGTGATGACTGGGATGCCACCTCATCTGACACTTGAAGCTTGCTAGATATTCAATTTGATGTCGTTGAGAGGCTATCTTTAATTAACTCTTGTTCTAACTCCTTTTGTCCTTGATGTGCAGGAAGATGATGTACCTCGCCTTGGAACGCTGGATTGAAAGAGGTCGCCCATGTCTTGGCTTGATCGTCCTGGCGAAGACCGTCCTGGCAAAGACCGTCCTTGATCCGGCTTGATTTTCCTTGAAGAGACCTCCATTTGATGCCTACACAACATTTCAAAATTAGTACCATGATTTTGCAATACATAACATAAATTAGAGAGCAATTTTTTAGGAAACTTAATGATAAGTCCTTTATTAATCATTTCCTAAAAAAGACTGAGCTAAGGAAAAACAAAATAACAAAATTAAGGCAATGACAATCAAAATTCGAAATTAAAACAAGAGATCTTGCCATACCTTACTTGAGAGCTTAACTCTAAAATGCAAAATAAAGGAATTCGCCTAGGCAAAATTTGAAATTCGATAGTCTTGATGTGATCTTCAAAAGAACGTTCCTCTTATCAACTTCGCCACTCTTCAAGCCTTGGACGTGATCTTTTCTTCAAGTTAGCAATTTCGCCATCTTTGATATGTCATTGACGTGATCTCCAATGCCTTGGACAAGTTCGCACTTCCTTGGATAGTACTAACGCCTTCCTTTGGATATAAATTCGCACCTCCTTGAACACAACTTAGCACTTCTCCCTTTGAAATTCGCTCCTCCCCTTGAATGATCTTGGCGCCTTCCTTTGCATACTCCAAATCGCATTTCTCCTTTGTCTTCCTCAAATCGCATGTAAGAGATGAAAATGATGATGTGAAAATGAAATAAACACCTTCCTTTATAGGCGCTCACCTTCATATTGACCTTAGGCCGACTTTTTGCAAAATATAGCAATTAAAACGATTTTTAAATAAATAATAAAGGCCGACCTTGACAAAATAAACCCAAGCGCTCCCTTTTGATTTTTATTAAATTAATAATTAATTATTAAATGCCTTCATTTTTAATTAATAAATTCGATTTTCTTACAAGGCAAAAATAATCAATTAATACCAAGCGCTAAATTTAAATGCCATTAATTAAATATCGATTTTCCTAGCATTTAAATAAATTTAAAAAATATTTGTTTAGCGCCCAAAAATGAAAAAAGTGGGAAGATACGTACCTCATCGCCCTGGTCCCTGACTGAGGGACAGGAGCGATTTTGCTCTTGTGGGCCTCATTTCACTTCATCACCTTCGAAAATTATATTCAACGGATTCGCAATGCCTCCTTTCATTCATTCATGCCTTGAGATCGGTTGAAATTTGGCGAGAAAATCATCTACAACAAAAATCGCTCTGGTCCCTTCCTGAGGGACAGGAGCGAACTTAAGCATTTTGGTCCTTTGTTGACGTTTGATAATCTTCAATTTGTCTTCAACGGGTTCGATTGACCTCCTTTCTTGCCTTCGAACATAAAATTTGCTTGATCTTTGCCCAGATCGTACCTTATGAAGAACTTCGCTCTGGTCCTTCAGTGAGGGACAGGAGCGAAATTGACCCTCTAGGCAAAACTTCATCATTTCCTTGTTTTTGATCAAGTCTGGATGTTCTATCATGCTCATTTCGTCCTTCACCATGCCTTTGATGTCTCGATTCGTCCAAACAAGGTCAGGAATGGCTCAACTAAGCATTTTCGCTCTGGACCCTTGGTGAGGGACACGAGCGATTCGCCTTGGTCCCTTGGAGAGGGACACGAGCGCATTTCGCTCTGGACCCTTGGAGAAGGACACGAGCGAAATTTGACTTTTCGCACTCTCGATCAGGACAATTTTAATGGAATATAACATTTAAGTATAAGTGACATTTCCTTCTATGTTTCTTCTTTCTTATACTTTAAGTTATATTCCATATATACTTTCAGGATGTTTGAGAGTGGTTTCAGACCTCCAGGAGTTATATTGCAAAATCTAGTTTTTGGAGGTTTTTTCAGTTTCCAGACTTAGTCAAATTTCAGGGTCAGGACATTCCAGACTTAGCCAAATTTCAGGATCAGGAACTCACTCAAGCCGGACTTGGTTATCCATGTGATCTCCCCGACAGCACTTCAAGTTATATTCATTTGATAAAATGTACCTCTTTGGACCTTTTCACATCGTCAAGACGTTAAAATCTTGCAAGGACAAAGCAAAATTGGATTTGTAGCTCCGGTCCTTCACTGAGGGACAGGAGCGATTTAGGCAATTAGCACTGTTATGGACGTCCCAAAAATCTTCAATTTATATTCAACGCATTTATCTCATGTTTTTCCTTGTTTTTGAACGTAAACTTGCCTTGACCTTTGTCTGGATTTTGCATAATGAAGGAAATCGCTCTGGTCCCTGGGAGGGGGACGAGAGCTACAAGGTACCTCGCCCTGGTCCCTTGGAGAGGGACAGGAGCGATTTGGTCAATATAGGTCATTCTCCTTCGTTTTTGCACCTCAAATTATATTCATTTGGCAAAGCATCTTCCTTTGGACGTCCTCAAATCATTAAGTCATCAAAATCTTGCAAGGACAAGGCGAAATTGAATTTGTAGCTCCGGTCCTTCACTGAGGGACAGGAGCGATCTTTCCCCTGGAGGCATTTCTGTGCTCATGAAAATCTTCAATTTATATTCAATGGAAAGATCTCGTCGTTCTCCATTATTTCAAACGTAAAATTTGTCTGGACTCTGCAGGGACGATGAGATATTTGAAATTGAGCTCCCGTCCTTCACTGAGGGACAGGAGCGATTTTGCTCCTACAGGCCAAAATAACAAGATTTTTCACATTTTAACACTTCACGAGGCGAAAACAAATCAATTCCAATGCCCAGGATCAAAATTCAAAAAAGTCAAAATTTGGTCAAAAATATTCAATTGGACAAAAATTCACATTTCATCTTCAACACTTAGACAAGTTTAAGCTCTGCATGAACATTCCAATTGAAAATTAGACCATTCTGGCAAATTCATTGCATTCAAAATTTGCATTCTAGAAAAGGGAAAATCAAAAAGCTCCCAAAACCGACTGGATTTTGGTCCGAAAAGACGGTAATTAGAACCCTAAGGCTTGACCCTAAATCCAGACAACTAACAAACTAACAAAACCCTAAAAAAGCAAAGCGAAAACGAGCAAAACGAGCAAAAAAACATGGGTCCCCATTTGCAATGGGGCGATGTGTGAAAACGTCACAACACTACTGTGGAGATTGTAAAATTAAATCTAATTCTACAGTATATTTTTATTCATTGTTTTTTAATTTTCTTATTTTTGTTTATACTTATGTTGATGTTTCACAATAATTGTCGGTCATAGAGCCTTTGATGGTTTTCCTACGAGTTGTTAATAGGGAGAAGCCCACGGTGGGCTATATATATGAGGACATGGATAGGGCAAAGGAGGTCATTCGTACCATTTATGTGGGAGTTAAGTATAAGTATCTAGGAAATCATTGATAGGTGATGGCACCTCCAGCATCACAAGCCCCTACACGCAACTACTTATTTCTTCAATCTGGCATTCCAATTCCGCCCTGATTTCAAGGCAGATGAGGAGGTTCTAAGTGGGCTCTACACAATCATAAAATGGATGATGCCTGATTTTGGTGCTAGAGAACAAATAGTCCATGAGATTGAGATCTTTAGACTTGCACGAGGAGACCTCTTTGCCTAAGATATATGCAAGGCAACTCAATGGACATTGCAGCCAAGTAAAAATCTATTACGGGCATAATTTGTTTAAATATAAAAACATTTCGTCTTTTTATATTATTATTAAATATTGAAACTTAAAGTTCGATAATGAGATTGATTCTTTTCTTTTTCTCATCTCATATGCATGGTAGAAAATATTTGGTGCTAAGGTACCAAATCTTCAAAGGAAATGCAGTTCAAGTATTGAGCCAACCATGTCGTGCTTCAAGTTGTGAGCGCAATTGGAGCATGTTTGAGCATATACACTCCAAGTGGCGCAATAGACTGTTAGTGCAGAGATTGAATGATCTAGTCTATGTTCATTACAACATTTGTCTTCATCACAAACAGATTTTGGGCAATTACTCATCCCCCATCACATTAGAGGAGGTTGATCCACAATTTCTTTGGACTATTGAGGCTAAGGATCCTCTCTTTAGTGATGAGGACCTTGATTGGATTGACCAAGTGGATAGAGAGAACTAGGTAATAGCCATGGCAGAGGAGGATAAAGCAAGAGCAGACACCTTGGATGTTAGTGTGGGTGTCACTGAGACAAAGGCAGATATCGTGGCTGCAACAGCATCTAGGACCTATCTTAGACACCCTCGTAGGAGGGCCAAGTGATGCAGGCTCCTGTAAGCCATAGACTTATAGCTTTTGTTTTGATCTTTGTTTGAAACCTTCGATGGCATGGATTGCATATTCCATAAGTTTTGTATACATTTGACAATATTTATACATCTAAATGTGTTATTTCCTTCAGCTAAAATTTGTGTTTATGCTTATGTGATAAATGTATACTTGTGTATGTGATCAGATTAGCTTCTATTTGATGAGGTTATTGTGTCTTTCAGGTTTATGTCTTAAAGGGTGCATGAAACAAGATTTAAATCCTTAAAATGTCTAAATTTCTTGGCTTTTTCAATTTGTGTAGTCTTTGTCGTGTTTGCGTCAAGTTTGGGTGTTGAGTCTGAGTTCGAGTCCAAAATTTGAGTGCTGAGTCTGAGGCTAATCCGAGTCTTGTAACTATGCAACTTTCTATAGGGAGTTCCAATCGTGCATGATTACTAATTCATAGTATTGAACATAATGTAACTAGTTTTATTTGAATACATCTAGAAGAGAAGAAACAAAAATATAAGATATCCAACAATGGAAAGAAACCTTCTTCAACAACAATCCAAAATTTTGTTTGCTGAACTATGAATGTCATGTCCCATCTTCCTTAGGTTGATCTCAACATTATTTTTAAAATTTTAAAAAAATAAGTGAATTACAACACTACCTCCACATGTATATATTAATGAATATTTAAATGTAAAATATTTAACCAAAAAATACTAGGCACCAAACATTGGGCCCATGAGACCTATTTGCTGGACAGGTATATATCCAGGCTTGTGTGTCATTTTTGGGCACCAGGAATGATATTCTGCTACTACGAACTGGCAATTTCCAGCTAGCCTGCATTGAGGATGAAAAGCCTCATTTGCAGACATGAGGTGGGATGCAAACCATCCAAATTGATATTCAATTTAGGATTGCAGTTAACTAATACAAAGTTTCCTAATTGTTCAAAGCAAGGCTAAATTCAGCAATCGAACCAAATTGGTGAGTTAAATACCTGAAAGGAAGGTGGTATCCAATGAATCAAGTGTTGCTAGCAACAAGCCTATACTAGCACGTCTACATCAGTCTGGCCAAGTGTATTTCCAGGCAACCTATCCATTTGCCAGTCTATATCAAGTTTGGCAAGTGGACCAGGAGAGGGAATTTCATAATGCTAGTGAGTTACAGACCTATCACCCTGTTGTTGTTATTTGCCTTCAACCTATTGAAACAACACCATTGTCAATTTGTCACTCACAACACCTAGGCATGATTACAGGTTTATACATCCTTGTTACTCCAAACTTGGCACATTAGGTCCTAATCTGAATAATAACACCAAGTAAAAGGGGCAAATAAAAGAGGGAGTCAAATCAAATATCCTCCAACAACAACTAAAAAAATTCAACACAGCTAAAAAATCTGATAATCATCTTTGGAGGTATATTCATTATTTAGGCAACAAGGTTTGAGGGTTGCCACACCTCAAACCCTACTTCAGATGCTACCCTTCTCAATTTGATGTCAATAGGATCTTCTAAAATGGATAAGAGAAAAGCACATCCATCAATTAATCTATTCACACTTAGCAAGGCAGAGGTATTCACCAAATCGAGGTGCTTAACTTCAAGTAATTACTCAACAACTAGCTCCAAGCCCACAATAATTTTTACTACAGTGATAACTCATCAAGCTAGGCATCTATAAACAAGTTCTGATTGTTCCAAAACACTACAAGGGGCCACAATCCCAGTTTAACCTTGGATCTACAACCATAGGATTAGTTATGTGAGCTACTGTAATTCTAACTTATTCAATTGATAACTATAAATCAGTTCCACTTGATCTAATTATTATTTGAGTTCCTCTATCAATTTATTTGAAGTCTGAAATCCAGTGGAATAAAATCTTTTATCAGTAATTTGTTGTGAATAAGTTCAAACCAAGCATTGATTAACCACCTATTAGCCCTAGGATATTACATAGGTATAAGTGCCAAGGTCTCAAGGTCAATCCCTACAAAGTGTGGTGGGCTTATGACACCCCTAGCTAAACCTTGACAAATATTCCCCCATCAGGTTGGTGGTGTGTACCCAAACTAGACGCTGGAACCAACAACCACATGTTCATAAGGGGGTTCACTTTGGATGGTGTTCTAGTGGTACGAAAACTTCACCCTTAATGCCACTAGGTGTCATTCACTATCAATTTAGGCTTTTGGCATAGTGGTCACTTAGCTTGGTATTAGGGCAGGCAATCTTGCCAACTTGCTGGTTAATTTTGTGTAGGCAGCTGAATCAAAGAAACCAAAGGGCTTTAGAGAGAGAAGAGAAGATTAGAGGTAAACACACAAGAGGATGGAATTGGAATTGGAGGCAGAGATAATAAGAAAATGGCTAGTTAAGAAGATGAATTAAAGGCTTACCTCAGACGACAAGAGCAAATGACACGGATGCTTATACAAATGATGCAAAACCAGACCAACACAATTAACCACACTAAATCTGCACCAAGCTGCATAGGACTTCAACACCTATCTAGATGAGTACATTAGACTTGATATGAATGCCAGAAATCAGATCTCATTTGAACAATACAGTAATACTAGGTCAAGGAGTGGATCAAGGGGAGAAAGGAGACAACCTATACAACAATTCAATAGAGATCTACAACAAAGAGTGAGTACATTGGCAGTCCCTACTTTTGATGGTTTTGGAAAGGTCGCTACATGGGCTTGGGTTCAAAAATAGATGTGTATCTTGCACTTAGCCCAATAATGGAAAATGAGGCAAGTTCGCCATTCTGCATTTGGAGGGCAAAGCTCATGAGTGGTGGCATCACAGATCAATTACACAAGGGCATCACCACATTGTGAAATGTACTGATTTTACACAAACGCTCATAGATAGGTTTAATCAGAGAGATCTAGAGGACTATTTCAAGGAGTTGAAATGTTTGAGGCAGCATGATTAAGTAGAGCATTATATAGTAGAATCTCAATAGGTTTCCATCATGGTGCCATATGTGATGAATAGGAGGCTCATGTTCTTGTTTATTAAGGGGCTCTTACAATCATTCTAAGGATTGATCAGAGCTTTTAAACCAGCATTGAATTTGGAGGATTCCACAGTCAAGAGAAAATCCCACTCTAAGAGTGCACCATCAGGGCAACAAAGGAGACCATGTTGATGTGTTTTTTGTGCACTATGCAACACATAATAAAATGCTAAGTTTTCTATCCTCTCTTGAACAAAATTCTTTCAAGTGCTAAACTGCGTGATCAAATGGGATGACTCCAAGGTTCCAAATGTCAAGTCTTGATGTGCTCTTGGATAGACTCAATGTGTATGATGTGATATTGTTAGATTCACAAGGGGACTTACGTTGATACTTCAATGCTTGAATGTTGTTGGAACATTCGATTTATCTCAACTAACAAAGAAACGACAAAAGAAAAGGGTTGAGAGAGGCTAATCTATTCCTAGAATGTAAGAGATCATGAATGATTTAGTACAACTCAACTATGCTTTGTTTCACCATGCAAAGAACAACTAGGCAAAGTTGTTGCGATATAAGGAGAACAAAATGATGTTCAAATTACTACCAACGGCATAGACACCATTGAACTTTGTGCCCACATGTGCTAGTTGTTCGCCTCATTGGATGAGACAGGTGCATTGAATCTAGACGCCTTGACCTGGAATAATGTGATTGGGTTGATGATGACTGGGCACCACCTCAGTTTGCTCATCATGTAACACATCACAAGTATTTGTGATTCAAGCAATATCTCTTGATACTCAACATTTCCAAGCAGCTGTAGTAATGCTAGAGGGAATGAGATGATGGTAGGAGATATCCTCAAATTACATCATCTTGCCTGACTTGATCACCTTCAGTTTAAGCCTCCGTCTTGGATTACTCTCTTGCAACACTGGCAATGATTCTTGGATTTTCAAAGGAAATTCAAGATTGCCTTAACATCTCCCTCATCATCAATATGATGTCTTTGAATATCTTAGTTCTTGATCTTGCATGCTCATTGCTGTCTTTTCATCCTTTTCATTCAATGGTATCCTTGAAGGTGTTGATTATTCATCCTTGAAACATGATTCCTTCACTTGTGTTTGCTCTCTCTCCTTCTTTCTAGTGTGTTCCCTATCTTGATGTTGTATATTTCTTGAATGCTGATCCACCTTTGCCTTATAAAGACCTATGTTTTGATCTTTGCCCCTTATGTGGACTAGCTCCTTATGATGTTGACTTGCATCCAACTATGAAACTGAAAAGCAAACATAAATTAATTAAGACTTCAATCTTTGAGAACAATGCCCTTTGAGCTCTGATTTCTGATCTCATCCTTCCCTGGTCTGATCTAATTCCTTGCTCTCAGTCTGAGATTTCAACCTCTTCTTGAGCTCCTTGAATCAAACCTGAAAGACTAGCACCTAAATAATCAAGTGCCTAATCTAAAAATGGTATTGACATGAGGACTGATTTCTGATTTCAGGTTCTCTTTAAGTTCTGATTTTTTTATTTTTAAGGTTTGATCTTATCTTTATAAGCCTGATTCTTATTTGTTTGCCTTTGGCCATGGATTCAAGGGGTCAATGGAAGTGGTACACATGGTGGTCAGGTTTTTGCTCACCAACTGGAAGTAATACATGTATGGTCAGACTTTTGACCCCCAACTGGAAATAACATCAAGAAGTTCATGGTTTTTGGGTGTCACTAACAATGACAATAAGATGGTCGTGCCTTTTAGGTGTCACTGATAGTGTCTTAGAGCAGGTCAGGGTTTTGAGGGGCCATTGGAAGTGACTACATGATATCAGCATTACTTGTTCAATGAATTGTTCAAGACATTTCCACTCTTGCTTGGCAAACCTTACCTACCTCAATCAACATTGTCCTTTTCAAAAACATTAAGTGTTAAATTCCTCCAAAAATGAAAGGCATGCACATCTAAGGCGGACTTTTGATAGCCAACAGGAAATAACTCCAAGGTGGTTGGGAATTTTGCTCGCAAGTGGAAGTAACTCCAAGTTGCTGGTCGAGCTTTTTGGGTGCCACGGGAAGTAACTCCAAGGTCTTGATCGAGGATTTAGGGGCTAAGTGGAAAAGGGTTCAAGTAAACTGGGGTTTTGGAGGGTAAGTGGAAGTCCTCCAAGATGGTTGGGGATTTCACCAACAAGTGGAAGTCTAGGGATCCCAACATGAGGTGTAAGTGATCCAAGATATTGATCTTATGAATCCTTCCACTCTTCATCAAACTTTCCGTTATTTGATCTTCATAAAGATGTGAATGAGCAATGTTTCCTCTCCACCTCCACCAACATCGTTGCCTTCAAGCACCTACCTGATCCTTTGACTTCACCTTCAATATGAAGTTAAGCATCCTTCAATTTGCTTCAAACAAGCTTAGTATGGTAAAGAGAATTTTCCCCTAGGCCATGGATTTGAGGGTATGAAGGAATTTTCCTTCCTTGATTCTAAGCTAAGGGATCCCACATGCTTGCTTGACTGCCCACCACACTTGAGAGCCATTCAATCCTAACCTAGAGGTTGCACTGTGAAACATCACTCAAAGAACACCCTGACTCCATCTATCCCTTAGCTTGCACCTATCACTTAAGAAGACCTCAATCTAGTATGAAGGAAGACTTGACTGCTGCCAAACTACCTGACTTGATCACTTCTTGCAATCAAAGGACTGCTTCTATTCACAAGCAAAAGTTAAAGACAAGAAACTACCGCCAATGTAGACAACTAAACTAAGACAAATAACGTAGAAAGCGAAAAAGTAGGGGTCCCCATTTGCAATGGAGCAATGTGTGAAAACGTCACAACAAACCACTCCACAACCTAAGGCATTACCTCCAACACCTAGTAGGGTGGAAGAATTTAAAAATAAGCTTCAAAAAAAACTATGCTTCACTTGTAGATAGTCATGGGAACCAAGTCATAGGTGCTTGGGCAAAGGGCTGGTACACTATATAGAGGTAATTTCTGATGAGGATACCAAGGCAGGAGAGTCTAACCCCAAGGTTGTTGTGAATGAGGTTGAGCATAAGGATCAAGGAGGAGAGCATTCAGGTGGCACACTTTCAGCACTAGGAGCACCGAGGTATTACCCTCTTCGAATTTGAGGAGTCTTGTAGGAACATAGTATGATAGTTTTGATTGATAGTCATGCCATGCACATCATTGACGAGAGATTGGTGGCTAAGATGGGTTTCAAGACATGATTTTGAGGGATTTAATGTTATGGTGGCTAATCGGTTTACTATTCCATGCAACCAAAGGATTCCGCAACTTGAGCTGACCCTAGGAGACCATAAGATGCAAGATGATTTCTATGTGATCAGCATTATTGTTGAGACGGATTTTGTTTTGGGAGTGCAACAGTTGCACTCACTTGGTGAGTACTCACAAAATTATCAATCCTTGGAGTTAAAATTCAAATCTGGTGGGGAAAAGGTGGTTTTCCAAGGCATATCCAATGGGGTCCTAGGATTATTTCAACTAAGAGGATGGAAGGGGTCTTTCATAGAGGCCAAGTAGCTTAGGCACTAGAGTGTTTGATTATAGATACAAGTCTATCCAAGGATAAAAGACCTTATCATGCTAACATCCAATCCATTTTGGATAAACATAGCAATGTGTTCAACAAAATTCCTCCAAGTTTACCACCAAATAGGGGCAATGAACACGTGACTAAGCTAAAGGAAGGAGCAAAACCAGTCATCACTACAGTTTATCGTCATCCTAAGAAGCACAAGGAGATTGAGAAGGCAAATTAAGGAGTTGTTGGACATGTGACACATATGACCTAGGTGTAGCCCATTTGCTTCTTCCATCGTGTTGGTCAAGAAAAAGGATGGTATTATGAGAATGTGCATTGATTATAGACCCCTCAATGAGAAAACCATCAAGAATCACCACCCCCTACCCAAGATTGATGAGTTAATAGATGAGTTTCATGGTGCAGTGTACTTCAAGACTGATCTACAATCAGGATATAATCAAATAAGAGCTAGAGATGAAAACATGCACAAAACAACTTTCAAGCATCGTTATGGGCATTATGATTCCTTGATCATGCCATTTGGGTTGATTAATGTAGCTGCCACAATTCAATCATGCATGAATTAGGTATTCATTTTACAATTGAGGAAATGTGTTAGTTTTCTTTAGTGACATCTTGATTTACAACAAGACATGAGAGGACCACTTGAGGCACATAGATGGGGCGCTTGGCATACTAGAGCAACATTCATTCTATTCCAAAGCATCCAAATGTGAGTTTGGTTTGACCAAGATATAGTATTTGGGGCATAAGATTAGTGTGGATGACGAGAAGATAAAGGCAATAAGGGATTGGCCTTAACCCAGGACCTTGTCACATTTGAGAGGGTTTGTCACAGAATTTTTCAACTTGCAGACCCATTGACAGATTTGACAAAGAAGGGAACCTTCTCTTGGAGCATTTCAACATAGAGATCCTTAGACAAGTTCAAGGAGCTATGAGTGTTAGAGCCACCAATGGTCTCGAGCCTCCAAAATCACCAGCAAAACCAAAAGATGCCTTCCGCAAGAGAGCAACAAAAGAAAAATAATGCTTGATTATAGGCACAATGAATTAGATTGATGTTGGACTTACGATCACACATGATGCCTTTCTTATATAGGCAAGGTTGAGAAATAGATTAGACAAGATTGTGACATGAGTCTTAATATTATGATATCAGACAACTAACATGGCAAATATTAAATGACCGAGGAAACAAGAAGTAAATGTAAAGATAAGATAAGATCACATGAAAACTAATACTCCTAAAAAGATTAATACGACCTAAGCAAAATTAACATGTGAATTAAACCTACTAGTGAACTAATTGGGTAAAATATATTATTCACAACACCACCCTCATTAAGTGCAACTTAAGAGGTAGAACACAAATGCAAAGATGCATGAAGATGACTATGGATCCAAACTACTAGGCCATGCCAGGTACCCATTTACAAAGCATCTCTCACGAGTCACAACCGAAGTAAATGAGAAAGCAAGTGGGACAAAACTCCTCTCCGAATAAAAGAAAGGGTACAAACATAAACAAGTGATGCGTCATGAATGGAGGACTCAAGCACCCCTAAGGATAAGATCCATCAAAAGTATGCAATCAATTGTCCCTCCATAGGAAGGAAAGAGAGACTGTAGCAATCTCTCACAAGGTGTCCCCATTCATTACATTGTGGGTGTTGTATGATTGGATGTCCTTCAAGGTCATCCTATATTTGATTTCAACCTCCTATTTGATTTCCATAACTGCCTAAAGATGCATTATGTGGCTTCTACGAATGGATTACTCTCCCTGTGTAAAGAGTACTTGTGTACTGTTCTTCAAATTAAATGGGCACTCTCTTATTAAATGATCCATAACTTAGAAAATCTCGCAAAACATTTTTCTAGAATAGTTACCTTTGGTGTGACCTTCATTTTTGCACACAATACACCATAGTTCATTAGTTTCTTTCTTTGTCTTCAATTCTCTCATTATTCAAAGCATGTCCCTCCAAAGCACTCATATTGTTCCTTATTCACTGTCATTTGAACTACCATCTTTTGTTTTTCTCTTACCATGGAAGGACATTGTGTATACATTTTATGTTAATGCATGATAGCTTCAGTAAGATAAATGATTGAATGAGAGATAAATGAAGTCTCTCATTCAATCATTTATCCTATCGATAATTATGATGAAAAACTTCAAGCTATTAATCCTTCATTTGATAAACCATTCTTCATTTGTATATGATCAATCTAATTAGTTCGATCAAATGCTTAACTGTCAATTAGCATCCTATAACATAGAATCCCAATTTAATATTGGTTACATTATTTGTGTTCACCGATTATTAAATCGGGTTAATCAATGCAATCCGATTTATATCGGTTAACTTATTTAATAATAAACATATGATTATCGGTCAACCAAACACCGATTAGTGTCAATGTTAATATAAGTTTGCACCGATTGATATCGGGTGATGCACCGATTAATATCGGGTGGCAAGTAATCATACACCGATTGTTATCGGGTGTTAAGACAAGCATACACCGATAAGCATCGGATGTTAATGTAAGCATACAGCAATTGGTATCGGTTGTTAAATAAACCCCGTGTATTATTATTATGATTAGCAAAGGGGCACAATCAAGTAATGTCTTGATCGGCCATGTCTAAAAGACATGACCGGTCAAGGCATTGCTTGATCGTACCTAGCTTGCTATATATATCAAATGGCATTTGTGAGAAAGGACATCGAAATTAATAAATGCTCCTCTCACCTGCCATACAAAAGAAGATAGTCAGATTTATATCTTAAATCAGTAATACCTAGAACAAGATAATATCAACTAGAATATAACTTGCATATTGAATGTAAATTGAACATCATTTACATGGTATTAGAGCCACGTTAAATCGAACCTGAGGCTGTTCAATTTTGTGAAAGATTCAAAGCAAAGCATATATTCAACATCACAATTCTTCTAATGGCTAGCGCTATCAGATTTGAAGATAGACTTGGAGGAGGTGATGACTTCTCAGCATGGAAGTTCAGAATTCAGATGATTCTAAAGGAAAATAAAGTCGAATCATTTGTAAAAACTGAAACTGCAGAACCTGAGACTGAACCTGACAAAACAGCTTGGAGAGAAGGAAATAATAAGGCCATCAAAATCATAGTTGATGGGGTGAGAAATAATATCATGTCCATCATAAGGAAACATGAAACAGCCTACAACATGTTCAAAGCACTTGAAGATGCATTTGAGATATCTAATGCCAGTAGAACCTTGGCTTTAAAAAGAGAAATAAATCACATAGCCATGATCAAAGGAGAATCAGTTAATGCTTACTTCATGCGAATATCAGCCCTAAGGGATGAACTGGCAACCCTTGGATATGAGATCCAAATAAAAGAATTAACACTCATTGCTCTAGCATATGGGAAACATTCGTCCAAGGCATCAGTGCAAGGGATGAATTTCCAAAATTCGATAGGCTAAAGGCTGACTGTCTCCAAGAGGAATCAAGGCAAAATAAGAAAGGGATCAAGCAAAAGAATATAGATGAAGATCTCCAAGTTCTAAACACAAACTCAAACAAGAAAAGCAAGCAGAAACAATTCAGAAAGAGAAAAAGTCGTCACAGCAAGAACACCTTCAAAAAGGACCCCTCTCAGATTCAATGTTACAGATGTGACAAATTTGGGCACTATGTTGCCAAATGTCCAGAAAGAGCTAAGCAAGCCACATTTGCCAAAACAGGAAAATCTAAAAGGGAAGAGGACCCCAAGAAGTATGTACTGTATTCAACACTCACAAACCAAGCATCAAACAAAGTTAACTCCTGGGTGATCGACAGTGGCTCATCCAGACACATTACAGGATTCAGAGAAGTGATAGACTCAATGAAAGAGGAGAATGATGAGGAAGTAACTATCGGAGATGACTCTACACATCCAGTGAAAGGAGTTGGAACCTGCACCATCAAACTAAAGTCAGGTGTATTATTACAACTTAAAGGAGTACTATATGTTCCAGGCATCAAGAGAAATCTAGTCTCAATATCAGCACTGGAGGACAATGGATACAAAGTGACTTTCATGGACAATAGAGTATTGGCTTGGCCAAAGAATTCATCCATCAAGAAAGCTAAAACGATTGGTCAAAGACAAGGCTACTTGTATGAGCTATGCACAGAGGCCAACTTAGTCTTAATCCATGAAACTACAGATGCTAATGAAGTCTGGCATAGAAGACTAGGCCACCTAAATTTTAGAGCTTTATCATCAATGGGAGACCTTGTCACAGGTCTACCTAAGTTAAAGCAATATAATTCAAGGGCATGCAAAGGATGTGCCCTAGGTAAAAATACTAATGGTGCTTTTCAGAATAGTACTAGGAAAACAAGTAAAATTTTAGAGTTAGTTCATTCTGATGTATGTGGACCTATGTCCGTACCTTCATTGGGGGGATTTTTGTATTATGTAATATTTGTTGATGACTACTCTAAGAAAACTTGGATCTACTTTCTAAAATGTAAAGAATCAGACGAGATCCTTAATAGGTTTAAAGAATTCAAATCACTAACAAAGAACTATTCAGGAAACAAAATTAAAACCCTAAGAACTGATAATGGGGGGGAATACACATCAGAATTATTTAAAGAGTTTTGTAAAAATTCAGGGATTAAGAGGGAGTTAACAATACCTTATAACCCTCAACAAAATGTAGTTGAGAGGAAAAATAGGACAATCGTTGAGGCTACCAAAGCTATGATTCTTGATCAGAATCTAAATGTCAATCTTTGGGCAGAAGCAACTAGCATTGTTGTATATATCCAAAACAGATGTCCTCACTCCCATCTTGGAGATAAGACCCTTGAGGAAGTCTTTACTAAATCAAAACCTAATATTAGTCACCTTAGGATATTTGGATGCCCCGTCTATATTCATGTACCTAGGGAGAAAAGATTAAAATTAGAGCCTTCTCGAAAAAGGGGAATCCTTGTAGGATATAGTGAAACCTCCAAAGCCTACTGGATTTATATACTTGGTCAAAAGAATATTGAACTAAGTAGGGATGTGATCTTTGAAGAAGACTTAGCCTTCAAAAGAGCCCAAAGCTCTCTAGACCCTGAAGTCTATATCCCTACCCCTAGCATAGATAAAGATCCTACTCCTCAGCTTCAGAGGGAGAATCCTGAGGAAACTATAAGTGAAACTCAAAGTCCACCTAGAGAAAATTTCAAGAAAAGACCACTATGGGCCACCAAGACTGTAGCAGAAGCTTAGAAGTTTGTTGCTCCTTCAGGGACCTTCAGGGAAAGCAAAAGGCCTAATAAATTCACTAGCTATTTTGCACTTATGAATGATCTCTCTAAAGCCAAACCAAACAATGTATTAGATGCACCTGAACATCAAGTATGGAAGGATGCCATGTCTGAAGAGTATCAGTCCATTATAAAAAATGATGTTTGGGAGATTGTTCCTAGGCCAACTAAGAAATCTGTTGTCTCATCTAAATGGCTTTTCAAGATCAAACATGCTGCAGACGGCAGTATTGAAAAACACAAGGCCAGATTTGTAGCTAGAGGGTTCTCACAAAGGGAAGGAATAGATTATGAAGAAACTTTTGCACCTATTGCCAGGTATACATCAGTAAGAGTTGTATTAGCCATTGCAACAGCAAAGGGGTGGATGGTACACCAGATGGATGTTAAGACAACATTTCTAAATGGTAAGATCTCAGAAGAAGTCTACCTAGAGCAACCTGAAGGGTTTGAAATTTATGATGCTGGGTCTCATGTGTGTAGACTCAAGAAAGCTCTCTATGGGCTTAAACAGGCTCCCAGGGCCTAGTATGAAAGAATTGGCACCTATCTCTCAGGACTAGGCTTCTCTAAGAATGATGCAGATCCTAATCTCTACTACCAAAAAAATTAAGGTGATATGCTAATATTGATTTTATATGTTGATGACTTATTAATCACAGGAAATGATCACCTTATAGATCAATGCAAGAAAGATCTATCCAAAAAATTTGATATGAAGGACTTGGGACTCCTTCATTACTTCCTAGGATTGGAAGTATGGCAAAATTCTAACAACATTATACTCAACCAAGGAAAGTATACCTTGGATATTCTGAAGAGATTCGGAATGCTAAACTGTAGGCCTATGACCTCTCCTATGGAAACCAATTTACATAAACTCAAAGAAGCAACAACAGAGTCTCAACCCACTGACCCTACTCAATACAGACAGATGATTGGATCCCTAATGTACCTAGTAAATACAAGGCCAGATATCTGTTATGCAGTTAATGCACTAAGTCAGTTTATGTGTGAACCTAAGGAGATACACCTGATTGCAGTAAAACACATTATGAGATACCTACAAGGTACCCTAAACCTTGGTCTCAAATATGAGAAAGTTGATATAGACCTACATGGATTTACAGATTCAGATTGGGCAGGAAGTGTGACTAACAGAAAAAGCACTTCAGGGTGTTGCTTCAGTCTAGGTTCAGCTATGACATCTTGGATCAGCAGGAAGCAGTCTTTTGTAGCTCAAAGCTCCACCGAGGCCGAATACATTGCAGCTTCTATGGCTGCATAAGAAGTAGTATGGCTTAGGAAGCTGCTTGTGGGGTTGTTTGGAGAGCCTATGAAACCCACTATTATACATTGTGACAATCAGAGCTGCATAAAACTTTCAATAAATCCAGTGTTCCATGACAGATCCAAGCATATTGAGATTCCATACCACTATGTGCAAGATATGATAGACAGGAATGTGATCCAATTAGAATATGTTTCTACAGGAGATCAAACTGCAGATATTCTGACCAAACCTCTTTCCAGAGTGAAGGTTGATCACTTCAGAAAAGGTTTAGGTATGATAGAAAGGTAATTTACTCTGTAAATCTGTATTTACATATCAATAAGATGTTTAATGTGTAAACTTCTTTGTCATGATAGGACATTTTTGGATTTTATCCCCTGGGTTCATATCTAAGAGGTGACGATCTCTCAAGATAATGAACACTTGTATGTAGACATTATAAGGTGACGATCTTATGATGTCCAAACCAGTTATCATGTTGGATCTCTGGTGTATCATGGATGTGCCATGATTGTGTTGTGGTAAAACACTTGTATAAGGTGTTAGTGCACATATCACAACTTGGATAAGATGAGAATTTAATCTCTCATATGAGTATCCTTAAGTATTACGTGTTTAGGCAATACTGATATCACATGCTTAGGTGATATCTTGTCATCACAAGATTGACGTGATGGACATTTTGTATCACGTGTTTAGGTGATACTTCATATCATGTGTTTAGGTGATATGATTTTCTAGAGAGTTAGATTGTGCAAAGAATGCTAACTATCATTTGAATTATGATGCTTGATATATTATTTGCATTTATCTTACCTAACTAAGAGGGAGTGTTAATGCATGATAGCTTCAGTAAGATAAATGATTGAATGAGAGATAAATGAAGTCTCTCACTCAATCATTTATCCTATCGATAATTATGATGAAAAACTTCAAGCTATTAATCCTTCATTTGATAAACCATTCTTCATTTGTATATGATCAATCTAATTAGTTCGATCAAATGCTTAACTGTCAATTAGCATCCTATAACATAGAATCCCGATTTAATATCGGTTACATTATTTGTGTTCACCGATTATTAAATCGGGTTAATCAATGCAATCCGATTTATATCGGTTAACTTATTTAATAATTATCGGTCAACCAAACACCGATTAGTGTCAATGTTAATATAAGTTTGCACCAATTGATATCGGGTGATACACCAATTAATATCGGGTGGCAAAGTAATCATACACTGATTGTTATCGGGTGTTAACACAAGCATACACTGATTGTTATCGGGTGTTAATGTAAGTATACACCAATTGGTATCGGTTGTTAAATAAACCCCGTGTATTATTATTATGATTAGCAAAGGGGCACGATCAAGTAATGTCTTGATCGGCCATGTCTAAGAGACATGACCGGTCAAGGCATTGCTTGATCGTACCCAACTTGCGATATATATCAAATGGCATTTGTGAGAAAGGACATCGAAATTAACAAATGCTCCTCTCACCTACCATACAAAAGAAGATAGTCAAATTTGTATCTTAAATCAGTAATACATAGAACAAGATAATATCAACTAGAATATAACTTGCATATTGAATGTAAATTGAACATCATTTACACTTTCTATGTCCATTTCCTGATTACCAACTTCTACATAGGAAGACAGTGGTACTACATTTTTTTTCTGATGATGAAAGTAAACCCTCAATGAACCATCTTTTCTTGAAACCAATGACTAGTTCTTTTTCAAACTTTAAAAGCAATTATTTAAGTTTGTAATTATAAGTTCGTTCCTTTTTGTGCTTACCTTGTTTGTAATTGTAAATTTCTACTAGTATTTCATTATTATCACAAAGCAACTTAAACTCTTCTTTCAAGACCTTCTTTAATCTCTCCCATGTGTTTTGGGAGGCTTGGCCAGTTTCTATTGACCTACCAATTGCTACACCTTGCAAGGTTACTAGAAAATACCATAGCCAAATTGTCTTATCATCTTGCCCATTGTTTCCCAAATTGTTTAGAAAGTCTTACAATGCCTCACCAGATCCTTTGATCCATTGCCTATAAACTTGGGTAACCTTCGCTTTTCTACCGTAGGGCTTACCATGGTTTTGTTTTGGTGCAAACCTAGCACCTAGAACCCGCTTGCTCGAGAGTTTTGATTCAGACATTCGAGTGCTTCTCTCGCACTCTCAACCAAGTAGGAATCCTCTACTCTCCCCTCAACGTTAACATTTTGTGCATTTTTTTTCACTTTCATATTTTCTTTTATACACCCTTGTCTTGGTTTCTTTTCCTTCAATTGATAGCCCTTCAATGCCCCAAAGGTTACTTATACAATTTTGTGAAGGAATCTAACTCCGTCTCCCAACCTACCTCATCTAGTGAAGGTTGCCTTGATTTTTCCAATTGGTCAAAAAGATTGATCCACACTTCGTTGAGTAATGTTAAGTGCTTGGTTATCTCCTCCCACTCTCCCTTCATATATTGTCTTGTAGTGGAAATATTTTTGTTTCTCCAGCTATTGCTCCAACTTTGACTTCGTTCTCAAGATGGGCACCAACTTTAAACTTGTAGTGTTGGGGTTTCTTCAATTATTTCTCATAGTCTTCTTCTTTGTTCTCTTTGCTCTACGATCCTCTTGAACTTCACCACCTTGTTGTCTCTTCTTGCCTTTATTGGGGTCT